>NC_137789.1:56575740-56804946 GCF_963383645.1 Muscardinus avellanarius | reverse complement strand
AAGAGAAGATCCAGACTGAACAGACTTAAGATGGTAGTCACTCCCAGATGAGGAAGGCATGAAGAGCCTAGCAAGAAAGGGTGCATAAGAAACACCAGAACCACACTATAATTAGATGCACGTATCTAGACTTGAACTAATGTAAGTAAAATAGGTATATTTTGTCTACAATATGGCTTCAATCCTTCTCCTTTTAGCAATTTAATGCCCATGTAAACTCTCAAGATAAAGGAGAATATTTGAATTGTACATTGAAAAGAACATCCAGTGGTCCAAAGAAAATAGATAAGGAAAGCTTGTTATATATAATATGTCATGGAAATGGTATTTTTGTACTGTTTTCAAGCCACTTCCAATTGTATATTTGGGAAAGAGATGTGAAAATCAATTGTCAGATAACAAATGAACAAAAAATTCATGATCTTTCACTTGGATGTTAAAGATTCAACTCAATTTCTTTTATTCATTCAATTGAAAAAATATTTACCTACTAAGTACCTAGTACTGTTTAAAGTATTAGTTATAGATCATCGAACAAAACTTTCTACCCTCATGGAATTTACGCTTTACTTGTGATTTGATAAAGGCTTGAACCCAGAAATTTTAATTCTAGTGAAATTTGAGATTATTTGCAAAATAGAAATATTGTGATAATAATTGATGACATAAAAGGCATCCCATATGGTATTAGGAGGAACAACCATTTTCAAGCAATTGAGAAGAAAATAAAAATAGAATTAAAACTTTTACCTCCAGCAATGACCGATAAAACCATTAAACTAAGTTCCCAACTCTGACATCTAGAAAAGAGGGGAAACTTAAAAGGAAATATTCTTAAGCCATCAGAGAGACAAAAATTCAGAAAAATAAAGGATCTAGGATTTGAGAGACAAAGGAGACCTGTAAGAGATGAGCCTTGAGTATTTGGGGGCTACTGCTTCTCTAAGGATCTATCAATTCTGCGAGAGGCAGGAGAATCAGAGCCTCTGAGGAACATTTGTGACCACGTTGCAGCAAGCAAGCGTCCTACTTAACCATCACACATGGGCTTGGGACTTTGAAAGGCTGGAACATAGGTATAAGGATAGCTGGAAATAAACCTGTGCTGGTTCTCAGTGCAACCTTAAAAGATACATTATTATGAACTGGGTTAGGCAGAGAACTTAGCTACTAACTAGAAACAAACATAAAGCCTATAGAAAGAAAATTTTCCCAAGATCAACTGACTCTATATCATCTATCTATCTATCTATCTATCTATCTATCTATCTATCTATCTATCTTTCTATCTATCATCTATCATCTATTTTTTTCGGTACTAGGGATTAAACCCAGGGGCATTCTACCTCTGAGCTACTCCCCCAGCCCTATTTTATTCTTTATTTTTAGGGTCTCACTAAGTTGCTGAGGGCCTCACTAGTTGCTGAGGCTCGCTGAAAACTGGTGATCCTTCTGTCTCAGCCTCCCAAGTACAAGTACTGGGATTACAAGTATGTGCCACTATGCCCAGCTCTACCTACCTATCTATCATCTATCTATCTATCTATCTATCTATCTATCTATCTATCTATCTATCATCTATCTATCATCTATACACACACACACACACACACACACACACACACACACACACACACACACTTATACATCATATGCTGGGAATTGAACCCAGGGGCATTCTACCTCAGTAGCAACACTTCCAACCAGTTTTTATTTTTATTTTTTGGTCTTGAAACAGATTCTTATTAGGTTGCTGCGTCTGATCTTAAACCTGCTATCCTCCTCTCTCAGTCTTCCAAGATTACAGATGTGTGTCACCATGCCCAGTTTTATATATATTTAGTGGTACTGGTGATTGAACCCAGAGGCATTCAACCAGCCCTATTTTATTTTTTTCTATGAAACAGGGTTTCACAAGTTAAGGAAAGCCTAAATTATTGAAGCTGATCAGAAACCTGGAATCCTCCTGTCTCAGCCTTCCAAGTACTGGAATTACAGGCATATGCCACCACACCCAGCTTATTTACCTAATTTTAATAAAAATAAAATTTCTCAAAAAGGAGAAATATATGCCCATTGGCCACTTCTTTAATCAGGAATAAAAGTGATTTTTTTCTATGTCCAGGATGATATGATCTAATTATGACACTAGGAAAGTCATGTAAGATGATTCTAAAGTTTGGTGTGCATGATTTCACCTGCATGTAGACCACTGTTGAACATATATATTTTGAACTGCTATACTACTGGGATAATACGGTGAATGAAATAGCAACAATGCCTGTCCTCATGAGCCTTATTCTCTAATCAGGAAGACAGACATTACACAAACATTAAGAGACACATGATATCTAATTATTATTTTTGTATTGCTTACGAATGGAGGCAGACAGAATGCCATTAAGAGCCAGTTGACCACGACTACCTGGGACGAGATTATTCAATTCTTAGACACCCTCATAAGCCGATGATTGGATGTAACATCAGAACTCAGCCACCAGGGTATCTGGAACCCTTCCCAGACAGCACTTGGGTCCTGATATCCATATCTCTCTCTTTCATGTTTCAAATAAGTGTTTTTTCTTTAAACTTAATGATGCCAAGATTAAAATTGCTTTCTTTTTCTTTAGGATTTTATTGGTGCAATATGATTATATACTGTAGAGTGATTCAATGATTTGAATTGCTTTCTTAATGCACACCATTCCTGTGACTTCCTTAGCTACCAGTGGGTAGTTAGTCTCTTGGTTACTATGGTGATGATTGCATTTATGCTGCCCCAAAGGCAGTTAATAGCTCTTCTTTTGTTGAATGGCAATAAAAAGAGGGAAGAAGTAGTTTGTGATTCCTTGAAATGATGCAATTAACTTTGTTTTTTGCTAGCATCTAACATGCTTGGCCTCTTTCTCAAAGACTAGTCTATGATTTCACATCATTATTTCTAATAGAACACCTGAGAATTGAAGCTATTCACCGAGGAGGGAGTAAAGGACAGGATTTCTGCATTCCAGCCTCTCTGATCATTATAACATGTGCTGAGCTCCCCACACTTTTTATACTTCATTTACATTTGCTGTTGGAGATAAAGGGATATTGCTGTTGGAAGAAAAGCACCCCTTAAAAATAATCCACTTACCCAACGCAACACACCAAATGATGTATACATGTGTTCAAATAACATTTACCAGTAAAAAAAAAACGTGTCTGGGTAGCACGCCAGACCCCTGGAGAAACCAGGCCCAGCAAGACCCTGGGTTCTGGGCAGGGGTCACGCGGGGCATGCCAGCCGGGACCTGGGTCGCAGGACTCTGGGTCCCAGGCCAGACTGTGCATAGCATGCCAGACCCTTGGAGAAACTGGGCCCAGTAAGACCCTGGGTCCCAGGCAGGGGTCGTGTGGGGCACGCCAGTCAGGGCTCGGGTCACGGGACTCTGGGCCCCGGGCGGAGTAGTGTGGAGCACGCTGGACCCATGGGGAAACTGGGCCAGGTCACAGTGCTACTGAGTGCCTGATCCCACTACCTCCTCAAACCACACATACTGACTTCTATTATTAAAAAAAAAAGGAAAAGAAAAAGAAAAATATTGGAGAGGGGTTAAGAAGGCCGTGGAGGATGCCAGGATACTGGAGATGCAGACAAAACTTATCCAAATGCACTTGAACTTATGGAAAAATTCCCTGTGAAGGAGGACTGCTGTTTCTCTATATTGTTAAGAATCTTGGACATCACCTGTAAGGAGAAAGGTGGTGTTGAAAGCGGTCTCCACAATGGCGGTGGAGACTTGTATTCAGGAGAAGCAGAAATCAGATCCTACCAAACTTATTTGTTTGGAGAAATTACACCAAATGTCGAATGCTACCGTTGTGCATGCTTAGGAACACTGGACAACATTCAGAGTGGAAAAAGAGCTTGGGAAAGATTTGAAATGGTGGAGGCAGTGGCAATGGCAGTGGCCAGTACTCAGGGGAGGCAGAGAACTAATTCATTAGACCTGGAACCTTTGAAATAATATCCCCAGAGGCAGAATGCTCCCACCACGCACCCTCAAGAATGTGGGACAATTGGTTGGGCAAAGAGGGTGCTCGGATTGGAGCCGGCCGAGGGGTGAGGCCGGCGATGGCCACAGCAAAGCTGGGATTGGAGCCTGCCTTGAGGCAAGGCCGGTGCTGGAGCCTCCGAGGCCAGGATCGGAGCCTGCTGAGGGGTTAGGCCGGTGCCTGGGCCAGTGAAGCTGGGATTGGAGCCTGCCGTGAGGCAAGGCCAGTGCTGGGGCCTTTGAGGCAGCGACCGGAGCCTGCCGAGAGGTTAGGCTGGTGCTGGGGCCAATGGCCAACACTGGAGCCTGCCGTGAGGCAAGGCCACTACTGGGGCCTCCGAGGCTGAGATCGGAGCCTGCCGAGGGGTTAGGCCAATGCTGGGGCCAGTGAGGCCGGGATTGGAGCCTACCATGAGACAAGGCTGGTGCTGGGGCCTCCAAAGCCGGGATCGAAGCCTGCCGAGGAGTTAGGCTGGTGCCGGGGCCAGCAAGGCTGGGATTGGAGCTCACCATGAGGCAAGGTCGGTGCTGGGGCCTCCGAGGCCGGGATCGAAGCCTGCCGAGGGGTTAGGCCGGTGCTGGGTCCAGCAGCCAACATTGGAGCCTTCTGTGAGGCAAGGCTGGTGCTGGGGCCTCCAAGGCTGGGATAAGAGCCTGCTGAGGGGTTAGGCCGGTGCCGGGGCCAATGGCTGGCATCGGAGCCTGCCTTGAGGCAAGGCCAGTGCTGGGGCCTCTGAGGCTGGAATCGGAGCCTCCCGAGGGGTTAGGCCGGTGCCAGGGCCAGCAGTCGGCATCGGAGCCTTCCGTGAGGCAAGGCTGCTACTGAGGCCTCCATGGCCAGGATCAGAGCCTGCCGAGGGGTTAGACTGGTGCTGGGGCCAGCGAGGCCAGCATCAGAGCCTGCCATGAGGTAAGGCTGGTGCTGGGGCCTCTGTAGCCAAGATTGGAGCCTGCTGAGTGGTTAGGCCAGTGCCAGGGCCAGCAGCCAGCATCGGAGCCTTCCGTGAGGCAAGGCTGCTACTGAGACCTCCGAGGCCGGGATTGGAGCCTGCCAAGGGATTAGGATGGTGCTTGAGCCAGCGAGGCAGGCATTGGAACCTGCTGTGAGGCAAGGCTGGTGCTGGGGCCTCCGAGGCCAGGATAAGAGCCTGCTGAGGGGTTAGGCCAGTGTCGGGGCCAATGGCTGGCATCGGAGCCTTCCGTGAGGCAAGGCCGCTACTGGGGCTTTTGAGGCTGGGATCAGAGATTGCCAAGGGGTTAGGCTGATGCTGGGCCAGTGGCCAGCATCGGAGCCTGCCATGAGGCAAGGCCAGTGCATGGGCCTCCGAGGCCGGGATAAGAGCCTCCCGAGGGGTTAGGCTGGTGCAGGGGCCAATGGCTGGCATCGGAGCCTGCCGTGAGGCAAGGCCGGTGCTGGGGCCTCTGAGACCGAGATCGGAGCCTGCCGAGGGGTTAGGCTGGTGCCGGGGCCAATGGCTGGGATCGGAGCCTGCCATGAGGCAAGGCCAGTGCTGGGCCTCAGAGGCTGGGATCAGAGCCTGCCATGGGGTTAGGCTGGTGCCAGGGCCAATGACCAGCATCAGAGCCTTCCGTGAGGCAAGGCCGCTACTGAGGCCTCCGAGGCCGGATCGGAGCCTGCCGAGGTGTTAGGATGGTGCTGGGGCCAGTGAGGCCGGGATCGGAGTGCCATGAGGCTGGCCGGTGTTGGGGCCTCTGAGGCCGGGATTGGAGCCTTCCGAGGGGTTAGGCCGGTGCCGGGGCCAATGGCTGGCATCGGAGCCTGCTGTGAGGCAAGGCTGCTACTGGGGCTTCCGAGGCTGGGCTCAGAGCCAGCTGAGGGGTTAGGCTTGTGTTGGGGCCAGCGAGACCAGAATCGGGGCCTCCCATGAGGAAAGGCCGCTGCTTAAACCAGCGAGGTCTGGATCAGTCTACCGGGTAGCCAGGCCACTACTGGGGCCGTCAAGAGTGAGATCGGTACTTGCAACGCGGCATGCACAGAGAAATATTGCAGAAACTAAAAATCAGATGCTTCCCCTAATCAGCAAAAACTAAGAGGAAAGGGGCAACAGGAAGATTCGAGCTATAGAAAGGGCCCTATAATGAAGCAACTATGGTGATCAATCAGAGGGTATGGAATAGGGGAGGATGGAGCCTCTTTAAAACGCAGGAGGTACATAAACAAATGTGTCAAAGTTAATCACCAAACAAGCATGGGATCGAGGGAGGGGGAGGAAATGGGATGGGGGCTGGATGAGGGCTAATTAGATGATGTGTGCTTGTATATCCTCTCAAGTCTTATATTCCAATGTGATATATGATTACAATGCACCAATTAAAAAAAAAGTGTCTGTGTGTGTGTGTCCTTATATCCTACATGGACTCAGAGTAACACTAGCTTTTGCAATTAAATCCAAGATACCAAGCCGGGCATGGTGGTGCACACTTGGAATCCCAGCATTCGGGAGGCTGAGACCAGAGGATCGCAATTCAGTGAGACCCTGTTTCAAAATAAAGAATAAAAAATTGAGCAGGAGATGTAGTTCGGAGGTCAAATGCCCCTGGGTTCCATCCCCAGACCTGCCTAAATAAATAAATAAATAAATAAATAAATAAATAAGTAAATAAATAAGCAAATAATAAATAAATAAATAAATCCAAGATACCAGTGGCTTAATCCAGAAGTTTAACTGTTGTTTGATGTCCAGTTCCATGGAGAGGGCTCTGGTCTGCAGGGAGTTTTTTCCACAAAGTCATTGGGAGGCTTTAGATTTATTCGCCTTGTATTTATACTGTGCCCCAGGCTTTCAGAGTCTGCCTCCAAGCAGGAAGGCATGGATTTGCCTCTTAATTACGTTGACCCCAAAGCAGCACATATTAATTCCACTCAGATTCTAGTTCAAAAAGTAGTGGTAAGGTCCTATCAAGATAGGGTGGTGGTGTGGCTGGGCAGTACCCTGCTTGCAGACTCTTCCCTGTAGCAATGCCACACTATGCCAGCAATGCCCTACATTTTCATCTGTCTCTGTCACAGTGACATTCAAATCATGATACACAGAATAATAACATTCTTTCCTTTTTCTTTTTTTGTGGTGCTGGAGATTGAACTCAAGGCTTTGAGAGTATTAGATAAGCTCTCTACCACCCAGCTACCTCTCCATCCCCCTGACTTTATTTTTTAATGTAAAGAGATGAAATGCTATAGTGAATTTGGAGTAAGATCTCATCTAGCATTATGACTTTTCTAGACAGAATGCATTTAGGATGCAGTTTTATTATCTGTAAAATAGTGATTGATTTGAGGATCCAGGAAGACTTTTATAAAATTGTTTTGTAACTTACATCTTAAAGGGCTTTATTTTTAGCCAGGTGTGGTGGCACATGCTTGTAATCTCAGTACTTGAGAGGCTGAGACAGGAGGATCCGTGTTCACGGCCAGCCTCACCTACTTAGTGAGGCCCTCAGCAATTTAGCGAGACCCTGTTTCAAAATAAAGAGTAAAATATAGAGCTGAGGGTGTAGCTCAGAGGTAAAATGCCTCTGGGTTCAATCCTCAGCACCACATACACAAATAAAAAAGACTTTATTTTTAACAAGCACTCACTGAAATCTGAACTCTGTTTATAAACTAAGCCAGAATACATTTTCCCAGCTCGTTTTTTTCTCAAGGCTAATCGCTAATTAGTTGCTTCAAGGCCTCCCTGTAAGCTGCCTTCTGCTGAGGCTCCCTCCTTGCTCTCACTTTTTCTGCTCACTCTTTGGCACACATCCCCACCAATGGCGTTGTCTCTACTCTTCCCATTTTAATTGCTGAGAGGAGGGCTGGGGAAACTGAGATGACCTGAGGGATTTCTGTGCTAATCTTTCAGAAGATCTCCTTTGCTCTCACCATGACCCTGGGAAGTAAAGAAGTCTCTCTTTTGCAAATGAGAAAGCCACGGGAGCAAAAGCAGCTCTCCTGCAGCCCCGGGTGGCAGAAACAAGAGAAAGGGCCTTCCCTGATGTCCTTTGATGCCACTCCACCTCACTGCAGGCCCCTGGGGTAGCAGATAAGTCCCGTTCTATGGGAGGGCTTGGGGATCTATCCCACCTTCCTGGAAAAATGGACACAGGGCCTGGGCACCAAATTTCTAAAAAGATAAACCAGCTAGGTGTGGCGGCGCACGGTTGTAATCCCAGTATTTGGGAGGCTAAGAGAGGAGGATCACAGTTCGCGGACAGCCTCAGCTACATAATGAGGCCCTCTGCAACTCAGTGAGACCCTGTTTCAAAAATAAAGAATAAATAATAGGGCTGGTGTTGTAGCTTGAAGGTAGAATGCCCCTGGGTTCCATCCCCAGTATTGCAATAAATAAATAAATAAATAGGTAGACCATATTTTTCCCCTAAATATTCAAGATAAAAGTTGTAAGAGCGTATAACTTAGGGGCTAGGTTATGTTTTGATACTTTCTCCTAAGATTCCTTCTATTTTTGGTTACTACCACTGGGATAGTCAGTAGACTTTTTATGACCAGTGAAGAAAAACCATGTCTTTTTATGTCTTTTGCATTTTTGGTGTGAAAAGTGAACAAATAAATACTACTAAGTATGTTCAAAGCATATTACTTTTGTCAATGATTTACTAAATAGTATTGGATAGCAAAAAGAAATCTGGTAAATTATTCTTGGATAATAATATTAATAATGGAGTACGACTGATTTTTGGATAATTAATAATTTCCTACAAATGTCAGTGTAGATCTGGAGTATAAGGATTTACTACTAAGTTATTCGGGATAAAATATTTCTAAATAAAATATATTATTCTATATGGCTTATACAAGCTACACTCACTTTATATTTCAAGCTCTCTTAGGAAAATGAATAAATAATGTTTCTTTTTTATCAGTTTACCATAATGAAAGTTTTATTATCCTTCTATAAACTCAATGTAAAATAACAAACAAGTTATCATTTACTTAGCTCTAAGTAAATGAAGGCACATAAGATATGCCAAGAGGATCATCATATTGTTTTTACTAAAATCTATGATTCTCAATTTTAATATTTTTACAAAATTTTAACATGATTTGATTGAGAATAAAAATAAAATATTAGGGTTTCAGGATGCTTCTGCTTCATGATATATCCAAAGACAGTTGTGAACTCTGTCTAAATACCTAAAATCAGTGCTGTTTTCTAATACTTAAGACAGTGTCAGACATACAGTGTCACCAAATAAGAACTTGGATAAATGGGTGAATGAGTCCCAAAAAGCAGGAGATTGATGCTGCCTATAAAATGCTAAATATCAGAGTTTTTCATCTCACTCAGGTTCTATGTCCTTTAAGCTTTGATATTTATGGACAGATAAATGTCTTTAAAATTGAAAACTTTATTATTCTTTTCTTAATCAGGACTTTAGAAAGCTAAAAATATAAATGAGTAAGTGCCTAGTGACTTATAAAGTAATTCCTTTTTCCTAATGGCTATAGAAGAGGCTCTGACCCACCTTGGTGGTGTCATGAAGCATCTGTTACCTCCAGCTCCTTTGCAGAAACTGATTAAGGAGGTGATGCCCATATGACGCAGCTACACCACTCCTTGGTACTTTTCCAAAAGAATTAAAGTCATACATACATACCCATGTTTATAGCAGCATAATTCATAATAGCCAAGTTATGGACCAACCCAGGGGCCCATCAACAGATGAATAAAAAATTATATATATATATATATATATATATATATACACACACACACACACACACACACACACACACCACACCACACACACTAGGGAGTTTTACTCAGCCATAAAGAGGAAAGAAATTATGTCATGTGTAGAAAAATAGATGAAATTGGAGAACATCATTCTAAGTGAGATCAGCTAGACTCAGAAAATCAAAGGCTGCATGTTTTCTTTTATATGTAGAAGGCAGAGAGAAAATAGGAAAGAAAAAAGGACTTCATCACAGAGCATGAGGCACATGGGCCGCCCATACCTGTAATACCAGTCCTTAAGAGGTGGAGACAGGAGAATTGTGAGTTCAAGGTCAGACTTAGCAAGTTAGCGCCGAGACCCTCAGCAACTTAGCAAGACCCTGTTTCAAAATAATGAATAAAAAGGGCAGGGAGTGTAGCTTGGAGATAGAATGCCCTTGGGTTCAATCCCCAGTATCAAGAAAGAGAGAAGAAAAAGAACAGAAGAAAGAAGAAAGAGAAAGAGAGAAACAGGGAAAGAAAGAAAGAAAACAGGCGTAAAGAAAGAGAACAAGGAGGAGAGTAAGGAAGAAAAATGAGAGGAAAAGAAAAAGAACCTCATGAAAATAAGAGAAAGACCAATGGAGTAGTGAAAGGGAATGAAAGAGGGGGAAAGGAAAAGGGAGGCCGGGGGAGAAAACAGACCAAACAAAAGTGTGTGCTTATGTGAATACATCATTGTGAATCTCATGATAATATACAGCTTAATGCACCAATGAGAACTTTTGAAAAGGTATGATGCCTTGCTGCCTCCTGTTCAGGACACCGGCAGGGTTTGAAGGCCTCTTTGACCTCTGAAAAACACACATGTTGACATTTTGTACCAACTCGAGCTCCTTAAAGAGGACAGTTGTGTGGGGTAAACTTTCTGCTCAACGCCGGTGGTTCCACGGGCACCAGCCCAGCGGCCTTGCGGCTCTGGGGTACAACCCAGTGTGTAGAGGTCTTGGGCCTCAATCTTATCCTTCAGTCTTTTTGTTCACTTCTCTTCAATTTCCTCTTTCCAAGCTGACCACACCCCTTCATTTGCATAAGAGAGTTCCCATTTGTGCCTCCGGTCTATGTCTATGTGTAATTTTTAAAAGTAACACTTTTCACATTTAACTTCTCACCCAGTTTGCATGACAGATTTCACAGATATGCTACTCTAGTGCATATCAAATATGACTCTTAGGGCTCACATTTAACCAACTGCTACCCGTTTTTTAATTTAAGGCACACCATGATCACTTGCATAGTTTCTCCATTTTCTTCTTTTTCTTCTCCCACTGCCACAGAAGGCCGATGTTTTCCAGACATGACCCTTTCATTTTCCCTCCACTGTTTGGTTTTGCCCGGGGCTCTGAAGTTACTCATAGCTAACAATGGCATTTGGTGAAACTACTAAGGGACTTTGTATAGTTCCAATTATATTCTTGCCAGACATACAGAAATTTATGACTGGCAACTAATATGATACCATTTTGCACACGTTGAGTCATAAATGACAGTGATGGATAGATGACCTGAATTCTTATAAATGCAATTGTGGAGAAAGCAGACAACGGCTATTTCAAATACTTTTCTATCACAACTCAAACATGGGATATGAAGTATATTTTGTATTTGATCTATCAAGTGTTATCATCTAATCTATCATGTGTGTGTGTGTTCATGTATGTGTATGTGTGACTCTGTTGTGCTGTTGGGGGTTGGCTATCTTCCTCAAACAAAGCCAGACTTCCATAAATATTAAAAATCATCAATATTGCGTTTGTGCATCTACATTTCCTGAAGTAGGCTCTAGTGATGAACTAAAATCTTTCTTTTTGTCACCTCTGGACTTCCACATGGCTTTGATAGAATCTCTTATTCTAAATGAAATGACTTCATTAATTAGAGCGCGAGGACTTTGAAGTCAAGAGGGACAGAGGGACTTCAAGTGCTGTTACAGTCATGCCATAGGCAAGTAGCTTCTTGTCCCTCCAATTCATCAGACTATCTCTAACTCACAGCATCAAACAGCTTCAAAAGTACACTTATTGTAATGCTTTTATTGAGTAAATTTATATTGGTGATTTTTTTATTCACCGCCCCTGAGGCATACTTTCTTCAAGTACAGTTAGCAAGCAGTGCTCATTGATGTCCACCCCTTCTTCACACCTTTTCATAGATTCTAGTGCTGACAATATTATTCATGGTATACTCCTAAAAGCAAAGAGGGATCTATTAGAGTCCATAGTTGACAGGTTGAACTTGTGCTGCTCCTATCTTCCCAGACAGAATCAAGTCAAGATACAAAAACAATTGAGTAGCTTGACAGGCAGGCATGTATCAAATAAAGGACATGAAAATTTAAGTCTAGAGAAAACTCACCGCTATCATTTCTCCATCTACAATTTTTCTTTTGATTGTTGTCTCTTTGCCAAGCCATTTTTGGACCTGAATCATTGATCCTCTGTCTAATGTTACGATGCTCTGCAGATGCATAAAGAAATCAAAAGTAGCAAGTTACAACATTCTAATCTATGTAGAAATGGACAACTGCCTTTTGTTTTCTTTAAAATCCTCACATTGGTTCTTGTTATAACTTAATACTATCCAACTAGAAGTTCCAAGGGATTACTTAATGTTCTGTCCTAGGCAAACAATCCCTAAACTGCTTGTGTTCAATTGTTCTCTTCTCAATGATCTTTTATACAATAATAAAGTGATATCAGAAGTAAATAAGAATAATTTAAAACTTTTAGTTCCACTAAGTTATCAGAACAATTAGCAAAAAGGTTGGCTTTAGAGAGGTGCAGATTATCAATGAAACAATTCCAAATTAATTTGGTAATATATCGAATTCCATACCATAAACCATACCTCGTTACTTTCTAGTTTTTTTTTTTTTTTTTTCCCAATAGTTGAACAACAGAAAGAGTTAGTTCTGACTGACCTTTACTTTCCGGTTGTCTGCAGTGGTTTCATCGAATTCTTGCCCCAGCTTGAAGGCAATCTCAGTGTTCTTGAGAGAACTTTCTGTTTTGATGCTCACTGTTTCCCCATTGACACTAATAGTGACAGTTGGCTTCACTAACCCTGCCACATTCCGGGTTGCCAAATTCACTCCTATCAGGCAGAGAATGCAACACTCCTTATTCAGAGATTTAGGCAGATGTATTAACCATCCTTTGGAAAGCAACTTTCGAAGAACATATACTTTTACCATGAAAGTTTTGGATAATGTGTATGATCTTTTATGTTCTCTGTGATGATCGAATTGAGCCAAGTTCTCCCAGCTAGTAACTCTAGCTCACAATTTGAAGTCTCTGAGATTATATTCGCATGGTGCCTCTCAGGTGATCAAAAGCTGGCACTTGATCCGACAGAATGTTCCAACAGTGCGGGAGGTGTTTGGCTTAGTGCCTGGCCCTGCTGTTCAGGTTGGGGACTTTCCATTGTCAAACTTGACTCCTACCGTACGTGGACAGAAGCGCTGACTCTTTTCTCTGAATCAGTAACAGGCTCGATTTCCCATTCCAATTATGAACCCGGTGTCATGAAATCCACTAGAGAGCAGCAGTGTTGGACCGTCATGGATCACAAGGATGAGTGAGGTTATTAAAACCTGGGTTCCAACCTTGCCACCTGCTAGCTTGGGCATGTTATTACCGTCTTGACCCCAGAGCTTTCTTAGTAGTAAATGTGGATCATTAGTTATAACCTCACAGGTGTGTTGGAGATTAGATCAAATGACTTCGCTTGTCCCTGGCACAGAGGGGTGCTCAGCTGCTCTTCTTCCTTGCGCCACGTCTAACCAACCCCAGCTCCCAGTCAAAACCAAGGCTATTCTGGCCACAAGCCTCAAGTTTACTATACACCTCCCAATTTCAGTTCAGTGCAAATGAATCTATAAATCCATGAAGAGATAGGGGAACCCAGTAACTACTCCTTGAGCGAGTTAATACTGACTATGAAAGAGGAGGAACATATATTACATTTATAAACACACTGGCTTCTAATTATGTGAAATAAAGCTTTGCTGTTTCATTGCCTAGAATGAACAAACATATTTACAGTTGTTGGCATCCATTGATCATTTCAGGCAGGTTAAAAAAGTGAAGAAAGTTCTGGCTTTGTATATAATGTATTATTATAAAAAGTTTCTCTTAATTAAATATGAAAAATAAATGCTCTTCTAGCACTAGTAAAAACCAGGTTAGCTGTATAGACCCCAAGTCACTATAATGGATGTTTGGCCATTTAACTTGAATTAGAGATAAAGGGCAGTTAGGGTGTATACATCAGAGAAACATCCAACGGTGAGATAATCAATGAGTAAAAATGTTCTATTTCTCACTCTAGAATTATAAAGTTCTCAAAATAATGCTTTAAGATATCTCCCACATGAATGAGAACTCTACAAATTAACTAAAAATTTTGTATGTTGCTACTGCTCTTTTTTTTTTTTATGGTACTTGGGTGGAACCCAGGGGCTTTTCTACCTCCAGGCTATACTTCCAGACTTATTTTATATTTTATTTTGGAAACAGGGTCTCACTAAGTTGCTGAGAGCCTCACTAAATAGCTGAGGCTGGCTTCTAACCTGGGCGATCCTCCTGTCTCAGTCTCCCAAGCGCTGGGATTACGAGCGTGCGCCAGCACACCCGGCTGCTACTGCTCTTTTAATGGCATAATTTAAAGCAAACCCCGAAATGGGCAAATCCTGAAAAATTTACCTGTAGGTAATGATCACTGTCTATCAATTTAAATTTGGAAAAGGCTACTCAATGAAACAACCAAGATAAAGAGAGGCTCTCTCGAGGTCAGCATGGAGTATTTTCAAATAGGATAAATGGGCTTAAATATACAGAATGAAACTACAAAGAAGAAGCTGTGAAAGAGAAAATTATTGCTAATAATACAAAGGTAAAAGTAGAATCAATAATAAGAAATATGATTACAAACTATATTAGTCTTATAAACATGCCCCAGAATCACAGGAGAAATAGAATTATAGGAAAAATCTTTGTACATTACAAACACAACTAAACCACAAAATGCTTCACCAGTTTCCAAATCTTGTAATGGCATTTCTCACCCAGTTCTTTCATGTAATCCTCAAAGTTTTCACTGGAGACCAGTTTCCAGGTTCCTAAGAAGGGCTCAACCATCGTGGAAAGCTGGCAGAGAAAAGCTGCACACCTGAAAATCAAGAACGCACAGGTATCACAGTGCTGGAGGAGCTTGATTTAAAGGATGTCCTCATCATGTGATGCTTCTGAAGGGGCCAATAGGCAGCAGCAAGACTGAGGTTCTAGGCATTTGACTCACTTTATTTACCTCCAAATTAAGAGGCAGAAAATTAATATGTAAAGTTTAATTCAGGTCAATGATTATAACTTCTAACAAAAAGATTTACACCAAGAGTTACCTGATAAATACTACTTATGGAATGGAGACAGTTTTTCAACAGAGATCAGCCTTTTGGACAATAAACACTGAGTAAGCCTGAAGGAATATCCCAATGATGTCTGATGAACAACTGACTGGGATGTTTTTCAATCCAAGACAAGGACATCCTTGTTTGTTCTAGCTCAGCTTTTTTGTGTTTGGGCAAGGCACAGTGCTGGGACATCCTCTTCATTAAAATGATATATTCCCTTCCCTTCCTTGCAGGGTTGATGTATTGATACTAGTTAATGTAACTGAAATGCCTACAGTTGCTTGGAGTGATGGGTAGGGCATTATTAATATTATCATTGTTATTAATCAAGGGTAATTGAGGACAGAGAAGAAAGGCGTCAATTATCATTGAGTCGTAAATCATGATTTAAGCTTTAAAAAGGTGGTAGGACCAATGCCTGGAAAATTCACATTTTAGGTTTACAAAGTAATCTCTATTTTAAAAGAAAATATTTTAAATCATGATGGTAAATTTGGGAAAGTGTTTGGGAGAAAAAAATAATGTTTGATATCTACATTTGAAAATAAAGTGAGCAGTCCATGGTGGTACATGCTTGTGATCTCAGTACTTGGGAGGCTAAGACAGAAGGATAATAGGTTCAAGGCCAGCTTCAGCAATTTAGCAAGACTCTCAGCAACTTAGTGAGACCCTGTTTCAAAACAAACAAACAAAAATAAATAAATAAAAATGCAAAGGGCTTGGGGTATTGTTTGGAGGTAGAACATCCGTTGGTTCAGTTCCCATTATCAAAAGCAAAACAAAACAAAACAAATAAACAAACAAGAAAAACAAAGGAAGAAAATCAATTCAATCTCTGTGCAATTACTTCTAAAGTAATCTTTGAGAATCCAAGTGTAGAAATGGACTTTGTAGGTACTGAATTTACAAAGAAGAATTAGATTCAAGGACTGTGGATTTATATGCTACAATTTTGAACTCCTGCTGTTTTGAAAAAAACCAGAAATTTAGAAATCAGAAACCAGAGAAGAATATTCATCTGCTTTATGCCAAATATTTCTTTAACTCAGAGAAATACCTACTTAAGCCAATAATTTAGGGACAAAGCACCACAAAGTAACAACTTAAGTAGAAGAAAGAATTTATATCGAGCCAGGCATGGTGGCACATGCCTGTAATCCTAGTCCTTGGGAGGCTGAGATAAAAGGCCAACCTAGCAAGTTAGTGAGTCGCATAGCAACTTAGTGAGCCCCTGTTAATAAAATAAAAAATAAAATGGACTAACAATACCGGATTCAGTTCTCAGTACCAAAAAATTTTTATTTGGGGGAAAACATATAAAAAAGGAAATTTATCATATTATGCTTTTATGGGTGGAACAGTTACTAAGATATCTGAAGAGAAACATGGGGTAAACAAAAACCCTAGAGTCAATTTCAGGAAAGAGACCCACACTCAAAATAGGTTCCTCAGCACTTGAAGGTGTAGTGTATTCAAAGGTGATATTCAAGTAGTGAACAAGTTACTAGAGCTTGCTTCCCTGGTTCTAGGTGTGTATCCACTCTCGGAAAGGCAAGAAACACCCATGATTTGCACCTAGGCCAGAAGAATGGTGTGACAAAGGTCTCCTGTGTGTGTAACCATTCCTGTGGTTCTGATTTTGCTGCCATTAACTAATTCAGAAATCCACATGATGGGTGGTCCATTTGAAAACTCAGTTGAGCCAGGCGTGGCGGTGCACGCTTGTAATCCCCACACTTAGGAGGCTGAGACAGGAGGATTGCACAGGTTCGAAGCCAGCCTCAGCTACTTAGTGAGGCTCTCAGCAACTTAGTGAGACCCTGTTTCCAAATAAAATATAAAATAGGTCTGGGAATATAGTCCCGAGGTAGAAAGGCCCGGGTTTCACCCCCAGTACCCCCCCCACACACACACACAAAGAAAACTCAGCTGGCCCATGTAACAGAAGGAAAGTCAGATTTCCAGCTTCTGTAAAATTCCTCTTTCATCTTCCTTGCATCTTTCACTCTCGAATTTGATATTTATACTGCTCTATCCATTATGATACTACCTGGAAGATGGAGCCAGAAACAAGGAGAGTAGAGAAGAAAAGTGGAAGAAACTGAGGGTTGCCTTAATTCTAAAAGTTTTGTTATGTGAGTTCATGAATTCCATTATTATTTAACAACTCTGTGTCTGAGTTTTTGTTACTTGCAGATTAAGCCTCATAATTTATAGGCCTTTGTTGATAGCTCCACCAAATGGTTCATCTGGACGTCACGGCAACCGATTAAATGCATCATGCGCTGCTGGTTTTGTTCACAGCACCTCTCAGTCTTCTCAGATCCAACTTTAACATCTCCTTTGAGAAACCGGTCCAGAGCTGGCCTATCCCTATTATATACTACAATTATACCTTTAGCAAATGTGTATTAGGGAATATATCTTAGAGTCACAACTGGTCATCCCTCTGCTCTCTCAAAAGCTATTCTCTGAGTACATCAAGAAAGAACACTATTTCTTATTCACCTGTGTATCCCTGAGATAGTTCCTGGAATATCTAATTGCTCGATAAATGTTTTATCATGAAAGAAATAAAGCAGTGTTTATTTCTTTTTAACTAGCAGTTCTCCTGATGAGTGTTTTTTATTTCTCTAGCAGTGACTAAAGACAGGGTTTACTGCATTATCCTCTCTTGACCTGTTTCTCTGACAAGTCCTTTATTTTGGTCATTGATGGCAGAGAGATTCTCTGACTCTCTTCATCTTTTTTGGTGTCTCATCATTACCATATGTGTCTTCCCTTCTCAACTAGAGAGTTTTCTGCTTATCCATTGATACCTCTTCAATATCACATTTTTACTGTTTTCATTATTCAATTCCAATTTTCTGTTTTTATAAAGGTAGTGGTTAATATTCACAATAATTTTTCAAAATGTATCTCGAGATATAAAAGGTGATTCAGTATTATAAATTTTTATTTTTGAGATGTATAATATTATTTAATATAGAAAATAATTACTTTGAAATTGGATTTTGTTAGTAACTGGTTGAATGTAAGATTTTGAGTTGAAATCTTCAGTCTTCCATGGGCTGGTGGTTTTTTTTGTTTGTTTTTTTTTTTTTTTTTTTTTTTGGTGAGCCTGGGGGTGGAACCCACAGGCTTTCTATCTCTGGGCTATACTTCCAGATCTATTTTATATGTTATTTGGAAACAGGGTCTCACCAAGTTGCTGAGAGCCTCACTAAGTAGCTGAGGCTGGCTTTGAACATGTGTGATCCTCCTGTCTCAGCCTCCCAAGCTCGGGGATTACAAGGGTGTGCCACCATGCCCGGCTGGGCTGGTATTTTTTACACTTGAAAACTTGGTGTTATTTTTCAGAAACTATTTGCTTAATATGTATGATATGCATTTTGGAAAATCACTCTTTTATAAATTTTTATACATTTGAAGGCTTTGAAGATAATTCTTAATTAGGTTCTAATTTCTGCATCATTCTACTTATAATATAAATTTTACTTAAAATAATTATGCAAAATTAATACTTAAATATAATTTTAATATGAAAATGCCTAGTTTATTTCTTCTACTTTATAAAGTAAGTCCATCTCACATATATTGTTTGCTGTTTAAAATGTATATAAAATAGCAACTTCTCTCTAGGAATATAAGTATAAAAATATATTAATTTATAGGCTGGGCATGGTGGTACACGCTTGTAATCCCAGCATTTGGAAGGCTAAGACACTATGATCCCAGTTCTTAGACAGCCTCAGCTACTTGGTGAGGCCCTTTGCAACTCAGTGAAACTCTGTTTCAAAATAAAGAATAAAATATAGGACTAGGGGTATAGCTCAGAGGTAGAATGCTCCTGGGTTCCATCCACAGTACCACAAAAAATATTAATCTATAAGGGTGTTTTGAATGAACGCATTTCTTAGTAATTTATACTTCCTATTGTTCTATACCTCCCCCTATTATACATTTGTTTTTGTTTTGTTGGTATTTATGTTTTTTATTTACCTTCAATTTGGAAATCGTTTCAAAGTTACAAAAAATTTGAAGATACTCTCACTCTTTTTGCTTTTGCTCAGTTTTTTTTTCTTTTTCTTTTTTTTTTTTTTTTTTTTTTGGTGGTACTGGGGTTCCTGGAAGCCCTTCTGCCTCGGGCTACACTCCCAGACCTATTTTTTATTTTTGGAAACAGGGTCTCTTAAGCCAGCTTCGAACCTGCGCGATCCGAACCTGCACGATCCGAACCTGTGCGATCCTCCTGTCTCCACCTCCCAAGCGTGGGGATTACAAGCATGCGCCACCACGCTAGGCTTGCTCAGTTCTTAATTGTCAATATTCTAGTGCATTTACCCCAACGCCTTGTCTCTGTCTCTTCCTCTTTGTCTCTCTGTCTCAGTCTCTTGTCTCCGTATATGTATAACATTCTTTCTGAGAGCCATTTTCACTGAAAAATTGGGAATAAGTTTAGAAAGTTACTCCACTCATCTCCAAATAAGAATATTTCCTATATTTCCATGATATATTCATAAAAATCAGGAAACTAACATCAGTAACAATATTACCATCTAAGCCATACACTACTCCAACCTTACTAATAGTCTAACATTTTTCCTAGTCCTACCCCAAACCTCCAACTTTCTCTTCTCATTCCTCTGTGACCCAGGATCCTGTCCATAGAACATGTGATCAGTGCATTGATGGAAAACTGATCTTTAGCCTTGTTCTTTCAGTACTTGAGACATTGGGAGAAAATAAGTATTCTTAGCAATAGGCTGGGTCACTAGCTCAAAATATATGGGTAGTTTTCATTTAAAAGCTAAATCAGCAATGCTTTAGATTTGAAAGAAGTATTTCTAGCCCAGACATTAGAGTTCAATGGTGGTAGCCCATTACTTCACCTGGTCTTCAGTGGCTCTGAAAAGGGAGGGACAGACTCTTTAGTCACTCATATGTGCTACAAGACACAGATGGACTCTGCCTGCACTGTCCTCCTGCTTTGGCCTCTCCTTCCAGAGTAATATTTCCTCTGTATTTCTGCATGTGTGCTGGTAGAAGCAATGCCAAACAATAAAAAATGATGCCTACTGCAAAAGAATCCCAGGCAATATTCATGAGGGAACAGTTACTGACCTTAGTTTGAGATGAAAATATAGGAACATGAAATTGACTTATCTATCAAATTAACATTGGGCCCCATCTTGTTACTCTATGATTCACATCAACTAAAAAATAAGAATGAAACTTGAAGAGTACATTTTCAAAAATATTAAGTTTACAAATTCACACACATAAAATTGGCACCTAGTCTGACTTTATAAAGGATTAGCACAGCAGCACCATTAAGGGATGAGGCAGGCTCAAGATTAAGGGAATGGGAAAGAATGAATTTATGAAGGAGCATAAGGCAAAACAAGGGCAAGGAAGGACATGCAAATTGGTATAAGTGGAGCAATGAGTGTGAAGAGAGCAGGCTAAAGCTACAAACGGGTGAGTTGGGTTGAAACAAGCAGAGGGCGTCTTACATACCATGCTAACAGGACTGAATCTTCTCTGGAAACAATGGGAGCTACTAAGAGGTTTTAAGTAAAGTTCCCAATCAGATTTTTATCATGTAAATGTCATTCATGAAGTCTTCAGGGCTTGGATAAAAGGGAAGATGAGAAAAACAAAGAGGGTAACTTGTTACGGGGTCCCTAACAAGTATTGATTTTGTAAATGAATATAAAAGATAAATTGCTGTGGTATTTTAGTAAAATTGAGATACTCAAATGTATTAAAAGTGTTAAAAGTTTATAGAGTCAACTTGAGTTTTTATAAAGTAAATATTGTGGCTTGAGTAAAGAGTGTTCAAGGTTGAGTTGGGTTTTTTTGTGGTATTGGGGTTCCTGGAAACCTTTCTACCTCTGGGCTACACTCCCAGACACCTATTATATACTGTAAAACTGGGTAATATTACTGCCTTCTTTCCCTGGGGTTTGGTCATTTTTGTCTTTGTTTAGCTTCATTTTTTTTTATTGCTCTCTACTGTCTCTGTGCAAAGGATCAGCCTGAGGAGTAAACATAAGGCATCCACAGGTCTTTTCTGGGTCCTCCCTGAGTATGTACAATGACTATCAAAATTTCCATGTATGTGATGAATACCTTTAATGGTCGGCTCCCAACCCAAAAAACAAAATAGAAAATAATTTTGAAAGAAGTTAGTGTGTGTGTGTGTGTGTGTGTGTGTGTGTGTGTGAGAGAGAGAGAGAGAGAGAGAGAGAGAGAGAGAGAGAGAGAGAGAGAGAGAAAGAAACAATGGCTGCTGGTCTCTGTGAATGCACCTCTGTGTTCATATGCAGCAATCATCAATCAAAACAGATCTACATATTTGGAAAGCAGGATTCTTATTGCTCTTCCTGATTCTTTCTAGCTGTTTGAGAAACATGTTCATGACTATCTGCAATGGGGTTGGGAAGGGAGTGGGTATCTGCCTCTGTGTGGGAGTTGAAATTGAAAACTTTAACCTTAATTTATCATCCAAGATTTTTCCAAATATTTCAAGAATTCAGTCGACCCTAGAGTTTCAAAATAGTTATATGAGATTCTGCCAGTATAGTTGTGTAGGTGAGGAAACATATTCTCACTGCTTCCTACTCCCCCATCTTCCTAGAAACCTCAGAAAATCATCTCATCACACTGTATGAAGCAAGTCACCACTTGGACATTAATGATTTCCAGATTTCTATTCCAGCCAGGATGGCTCCCTTGAATTTCAGATTCCTATATGTATTCTCTACTTAGTTTTATGGTCTTAAATCTGGGCCACAGTCATCTCATTTATAAGTAGAAATTCTAATTCCTCATCAGTATTTATAACAAATGTCATAAATTATGCAAAGTGTCTAATACAGTCTTTAATGCATAATAAATATTGGTTTACCAAGAATCATCCTAATCAATCTCTAAAAGTTTCCCATCTTTTTTTTCTTTTTTTGAAACAGGGTCTCACTAAGTTGCAGAGGGCCTCACTAAGTAGCTGAGACTGTCCACGAACCGTGATCCTCCCGAATGCTGGGATTACAAGCGTGCACCACCATGCCTGGCAAAGTTTCCCTTCTTCACTGAGCCCAAATTGAAATAATTACTCTCTGTTTTTGCAAAGACAGCAAATTTTTATGGTCAGGAACCTTATGACCACAAGGCTTACTTCTTTGGCCTCTCCAAGTCATGGTGTTACACACAGGACTAGATACTCAGAAAAGTATATATTTTATTTATTTTTACTTTTATTAACCTGTATTAATTATACATATCAATTGGGGTCAGTGTGATATTTCAACACATGCATATAGTGTCAGTTGACTAAATACAGCCTCCCTTTCTCCACACACCCCAACCTCTACTAGCCACTATTTTGTCTTCAACTTTCACATTTGAGACAGAATGTGTGATACTCGCCTTTTAGTATCTGACTTATTTCACCTAATATGATATCATCTTATAGTATACACTCTAACTGAATTTTGTCTTAATATAAATGTAATTATCTGATTTTAAAAATTTGTGCTATATACATGAAACCCTAATAATCTGTAGAGGTGCTTCATAGCTCACACAAAAGGCAGGTGAACCATACACACACATGTGCTCATGCATGCAGACTCTACTTGGGGAACAGTGTGAATTTTTTGTGTTTTATTTATTGGAATTTCATGGATTTTATATGAATAAAAAGATATGCTTTTAAGAAAAAAATAAATATTGGGGAACTACTACAATAATATTTGGATCTTTACTCCTGAACAAGACTGTCACCACTTTTCTGAAACAAATATTATAACATTATTTTCAATGAATTCTGGGAAGGTTTCGAGATAGACTGCAGCTATGGTTTGATGTGGTTTTGCCCCAAAAGGTTTATGTACAGAAGAAGCTTGGTCCTGGTGGTGTTAAGGTGGTAGAAACTTTAAGAGGTTCAGCCTACTATGAGATGACTAATTTAGTAGGGGACACAGAAGTCAGAAGGTATTAAGGGTCCATAGATAGATCTCACAAGAATGGGTTAAAATAGGTGAGTAAAACTGACCCTCACTACTCTTTGGTTTCCTGTCTCTCTACGTAATCTCTCCTTCTCATAGGCACTTTCCCACCATGATGCCATCTACCCTGAAGCCCTCACCAGAGGCTGAATCAATGGGGCCGCCCAATGTTGGACTTTCAGCCTCCAAAACTGTGAGTTAAATAAATTCCTCTCTCTTTCTTTCTTTCTTTCTTTCTTTCTTTCTTTCTTTCTTCCTTCCTTCCTTCCTTCCTTCCTTCCTTCCTTTTTTCTTTCTTTCTTTTTTTCTCCTTTCTTCCTTTCTTCCCCCCCTCTCTCCTTCTCCCCCTCTTCTTGTCTTTTTTCTTTCTTACTAGGAATTGAATCCAGAGTCATTCTACCTCTAGGCTCATCCTCAGCCCATTTTTATTCTTTATTTTGAAACAGGTTATCTGCTACAGCTTCTCATGCAGATCTTGAGAAAGCTCGATCAGGGGACCCGCAAAGGCGTAGATCCCCCATGAAGTACGTCTAGCATTCCCTTCTTCAAAAAATTATTTTATGATTATTTGGATCAATCTGTATAATTGGAATTTTATGTATAAGCATTATAACTAAAACTGATGGGCAGCGGCTTATGAGAGACTCAGGCAGCAAAGATTTTTTCCCCCAAGGATAAAGTTTGGGCCAAAGATAAGTTCAAACTGACCTCAGTATAGACCAATATATAAGATTAAGTTCAAGTTGGCCTTGCGAAGTGAGACAAAGCATACTTTCTATGATTATTTAAATGTCTGACACCCTGCCCTGAAGTCTGTAAAAAACTTTTCCTATCCTTGAAGTTCCTGCTTTCATGGCTATGCCTCGCTTTTTCGACCAAAAAAGAAAGTATAAAAATTGTAACAAATCCTGAATAAGGTTGGAGAAGCTTGTAGCTGGTCTCGTGTGACAGCGTCTTCTCTCACTTGATCTCGACTCTCCTCTCACCAACACACGAAACTCGACTCTTGCTAGGGCTGGACCCCCAGCAGTTATCGCTGAGTTGCTGAAGTTGACTTCAAACCTGTGATCTTCCTGTTTCAGGCTCCAAAGTACTGAGATTACAGGCTCTTTTCTTTCTAATACCAGCTTCGGGTATTTTGTTAGAGAAAAATGATGAAGATACATAGTTAACCAATACTTTTTTTTTTAAGATTTAAAGAAGTTTATTAAAAAGATAGAAATACAGAAGATAGTTACAGCATATGGGCCCGACTTTTTATACCCATGATCTCCATCTTATTTATGTAATTCTGACATAGTGAATGTCCCTGTAAGGTACCTCCCTTTACCCTGTAAGGTACCTCCCCCAGCAAGGTGTGGCAAGGTGTCTCCTTTCCTGAGCTAAGGATAAGTATACATAGCTCGAACACTTGCTGAATTCACCCCCCCCCCACCAATACTTTTTTAGACTAAAAATTATAGAGATTTTTTTCTACAATATGCATTTATGTAATATTCTCTCATGAGGTTCTAGGGCAGGGCAAAAGTGACACATAACCACTTGGACCACCTGGTGGTAGACTTTGACTATATTTAAAACTACCTAAGTTCTCTAAGATATAGTTTCTTAATCATAGATATGCTAAAGAGGGACTTGATATTTAATCATGATATGTATTTATTATCTCCTATCTGGGAAAACAGAAAAAGTTTATGAGTATTCATTTTTTTACCTGCCATTAATTATGAAAGATCTCATTAATTATACCAAAAACAAAGCAATAATTCAAAAATAAATTTCTATTTTCCTTAATTATCAGTGTGAAATTATCCAACACAATAAGTATAACATCTTCCAAATCTAAAAAGGTTTTATTTATCCAACATGACCATATTCAATAAAATCCAGCTTAGGGGGAAATTAGTTGTTTGCTTATTAGTGGAAAATAATATTTTTTTTGAAAAATTCATCCAACAGAATGTAGTAGAGTTTGATGCAAACTTCAGTTCAGGCATGTATCCCTGGCTTATGCTCGCTCATAGACTCTGGTAGAAGTGACGCCTTTCATGACACATTCCTAGACACACGTGCAAAAGAAAAAAAAGTTGGTTAATAACTAGGACTACATCATGGGTTTATTGCTGTACTTCTCAGTGTTGGAAAGGAAGCAATATTCATTCAGAGGACATTAGTTGTGGTGGGTACACTGCTGGAGATAGATTAATTATGGTGGGGACACTACATTGAGAAAAGACAGGGAATGCTTTCTGGAAGATAACCTGCCTGGGCTGAGCTTGAAAGCATGAAGAAAGTGTGGTATAGAGTATGTGCTTAGCAAGCACTAGACCGCAGGTTCAATCTCCAGAACCAAAAAAGAAACAATCAAAAGCATGAAGGGCAGCTGTCAGAGTGGAAACATAATCCCAATACACTATATAAAAAGATATTTATATATCTATTTAAACATATATATATGTTATATATATGTTTAAAAATTATAAAAATTATAAAAAACAATAGCATGCATGAATCTCACTATCATGTACAATTATAATGCCCCAATAAAAATTATAAATGATATATACATTATATATATATGCTATATATATATATATGATATATATTTCATTAAGAGGAACAATGACCATGAAATGACCTAGTGGTAGGATTCAGAGTTACGTAAGTAGAAGATACTCACCACCACCAGTTTATCATCCTCTCGTTTTCTCTTTATGGTGGTTGATTTTCCATCCCACTTCTGCACCTGAACCAGAGCACCTCCATCTAGGGTTATGATACTCTGCAAGCACAACAAGAAGTTATTATAGTTTGTATACAAAGGCAGAAAATAAAATTTCAAACACAGTGCCCGGTTTCAAGAAATGCTTTGAGATCATTAGTAATTTTAAATGACAAAAATATATTGCAGCAGGCAAAAAAAAAGAATTTCAAAAACAACAACGTGCATGATTCTCACTATCATGTACAATTATATTGCCCCAATAAAAATTATAAACAATAGCATAGAACATATAATGTATGTATATGTATACTAGGATATAAAAGTTGTGCTTGAAAAAATACTGTGAGAAAATAGAGATCATAAATTTACATTGAGATAGTATATTATAGATTTTTATTCCATTCTTTTATAAACCTTTCCTCACATGTTTTATTTTTTAGTTTCAAATGTTATATGTATTATATGATACAAAAATTATGTCATTTTTTAAAATATAAGGCCAACTTAATAAAAGGGGGAAAATTCACCAGCTGCATATTAAAGGCAACATGGTTTAGATGTAGGCGTTCAGCAGTCTTTGGCCTATGACAGACTAGATTTTCCTCTAGTTAGTATAACATTGTTCTATTACAAACAGTACAACCAGGTGTTTGCTCTGTGCCAAACCTTTATTCCTCACCTTGACTTTCCTGTCATCTGCAGTGACTTCTTCAAATTCCTGGCCCAGTTTGAAGGAAATTTCAGTATTTTTAAAGGTACTTTCTGATCTGATAGTGATCACATCTCCATTCACACTGATGATCATGTTGGGTTTGGCCATGCCGGCCACTTTCCTGGTGGCAAAGCCCACTCCTGTAGTTAGGAAAAGAAAAAACTGTCAGGTTTGCATTTTCTCTCACATTTTTACCAAATCAGAGAATGCTGGTGTGTGTGTGAGAAAGAACAGACACCAGAGAGCCTCTCATGGCCTCAAGTAAACAGTTCCTGCAGATATATGCACTAGACTAACACTTGAAGGACTCTGAGGTGCAGCGGCTCCACACGGGCTTATTCTTTAAACTTCCTCTTCTCTATTTCTGGCTATTGCTCCTCAACACACCCAGTCCTAATTCTCAGTAAGAATATGTACAGAGATTCGGTCTTCTCCGCCAACAGTTTTCTGTATTTGTGAAATACTTGAGGCATGCTGACCGTGTCATTCTTTCTTAGATATTAAAATTTATATTTAAAAATCCACAGTCAGAGACAGAGTTTTCAAAAGGATGGTTTGAAATAATGTAGAATCATTTAGATAAAAAGTCATCTATTTTGAGTGCACAAAAATCAAAATTCATAGCATTTTCTACAAAGTTTTGTTTTGGGGGGACTTCTTTCCTAAATTACCCTACCATAAAATAAAGATTTCACTTAAAATTTTAAAAGGAAAAATGTTTCTACGTTCATATCATTTTTTAATGGTAATATCACTTTGAATATTTTTATAGGAAATATTAAAGAAGGTCTAGATATCAATGGTGAAGCTTCAAATGTTAAAAAAAAAAAAATCACTGTTTCTGGGGCCAAGGATGTAGCTCGATGGTGGACTGCTTATTTGCTAGGCCTGAAGGAAAAAGGAAAGAAGGAAAAGAAAAGGAAAGGAAGGAAATAATAGAAAAGGAAAGGAACCATTATTTCTTAGTTTGGACTTTTTGGAAACCAATACTTTGATTCTGCTACCTAGGTTATGAATGCTTGCTTTTTTTTAAAAAAATGTATTTTTTTGTATAAAGTGTGGTATGAGCAATTTGCAACCTAGTATGAGGAGTAGTATCTTGCCATAACCGCACGTTATACAGGATTTATGACAGCCATAGTTGTGTTGAATTTTTTGACACATTTACATAAATCTAGGCTTCTTTGACTAAAGGTGACCAAAGGTTAGAAATAAGGAGGAACTAGAGAGAGATGATGCAAAATAAGTAATGCTGAGTCTCTGATTTAACTCGCTGTCCAAAAAGTGGCCCCAAGTGGAAAGATGATCTATTGCCTCATCAAGTCCCAGCTGTTACAACATACAACATTAAGTATCTGTACTTAATCAGCACAGTGAACGGACAAAATATGGAATGAGATTCCAGATGGCTGACCTTGGGGAAAATCATCTCCTCCACCAGCCTAATTCTGTCTTTCTTCAACTGCTGCAGGCAAAATCTGCCCACTCGTTCTCAATTAGAGCAGCCAATTTCATACAGGAATCTCTTAATGACTTTAACTATCAGTCTTATAGTGTAAACAGCGTTGTAAGAATTTAAATATAAATATTGAAAGTGTAAAATGTTTTAAAAATCAATAGTTAAGCGGCCCCAAATCCTGGCACTTCAATATTAGTGCATATTAATTAGTATATTAAATAGAAACTAATTGATATTTTATGAAGTTAGGTCTTTCTCATGCTGAATTTCCTGATTTCCCCCTCTTCTATACAAAAGAAAAAAAAGTAGTTAGTTGTGGACAAGCAAAAAATATGTACTGTATAAATGGTGGGAAAAGTAAGTCTTTTGATATTTAGAGGCTTTAAGTCCTAAAGCCTAAGAAAGATACTGTGCAAATTTTCTCTCCAGTTTGCTAGCCCTGCTTGCTTTATAGTGTATGATGGTTGGGACAGAAAGGGCTTTCAAAGTAGAAGTAACTTGTCAAGTTACCTCCCTAATTTACCTCTTTTGATTTACTGCTGTAATTAATCTAGTGAACATTCATACAATGAATACACTGGCAACATTAACAGTCTAAAAAACGGAAAATCTTTGTTATCAAAAAGGAGGTAGGCTTATATGTTACTCAATAATTTTAAGATATTCCATGTTATTTCTAGTCAAAATATTCAAACCCCTTAAGAAACATATTTTTAAAACAAAACAAACACATTAATGAATTGACACTGAGACAAGAAAATCATTTAACATATATTTACTTAAAGAAAATTTTTATGAGAAATACAGTGACTTCAGTTTCAAATGGAAATTACTACATGCTATGAAATAAATCTGCTTTTATTTCCAAGTCATTGCATATTTTATATAGAAAGGGAAATGGAGGTAAAACAGGCAAAGATTCCAGTAATTTAAAGATGCCCAAATTTTACAATTACAGTAAAATCTTATTCTATAGTGCATAAAAATTTCATTTAGACCCTGTTCACATTAGTGCACCTTTAGGAGGCATTAGCTGTAGCTTTGATTCTGAATGCTTCTAAAATAGACTCCCACTTGCTGCTCATACAGCCTCTGCATAGAAAATATAATTTTTATTTCTGACCAGTAATTCCAGGGGGAAGCCCCAGCTAAATGTCCCTTACCACCAGAGAAAAAGTCACAGATCCAGTCATCTCACATTTCCTTACCCACTTCTTTCATGTAGTCATCAAAGTTTTCACTGGAGACAAGTTTCCAGGTACCTACAAAAGCATCACACATCTTGTGAGCGCTCAAGATTGTTCTTCCAAGTGAGAAAGAGGACGCAGGTGTCAGGAAGGTGCCGTGGCCCTCTCCAGTCCAGTCTTTTAAAGATGCCCAGAACATGTGATCTGAAGAGTAACCAATTGGAAAGGATAGCAGATCATTTCCTTCATTACTAGCCTCTGTATTTTTTCCTCTGAGTCATGTTTTTAATAGAAATTTCTCAACTTTGGTTCCCCCTGGCAAATGGTCACTGGACTTAGAGTACAAATTATTTTTAACCACAATCAGAATATTTTAAATGTTTCTGCTTCGACTGTGTAATGCTCAGTACATTGAACTTCCCCCTGTTATTTCCATACATAATTATCCCATTGTGGAGTGAAACAATTATCTTGGTATGAACTTTAGCCCTCTTTTCTTGAGTTTCTATCTTATTAATACTGCAGTCTGTGCTTTTTTGAATTGAGGAGTGTAACAACTATCTTCGAGATTCTTAAATAATTGCAAACACTTTTTGACTCTGTACTGTCTCAGGAATTATCTGTCAATTAAAACAAAATATAAAATGCCTCAGATTTCTAATTTCAAATGTTTTATATTAATAGAAAAAAAGGTGCATTCAGTTCATCCACTAGGAATCTACTGTAGACTTAAATTATAATATGATTTAACTTCATTATTTCTATCTCCTAAATGACAACATGGTATTGATTCCTATGAAACCCTAAAAATGAATTCCAAATCTAAAATATACACCTCATTCAGTTCATGAACTATGCTAATAAGTTCTAAACTTTTCCAGATCTATATGGCATTGCTTTACTTGAAAAATCAGAAACGATATGGTCACAGGCTATCAAAACCCATTTTCTTTTTTTTCATAGTGACTAATTGACTTATCTGTGAGATTACTTTCCTAAAGTAATCATGGTTTTCCCACTCCCCACCCCATACCAGAATGCTGGGAGATGGTCTCATGCACAAAAAACTCCCTTGAACAGATCTGGATTTTAGGATGTTGTGAAATGATGAATCTGTGCTGTCTACTCCACTGAGCAGTGCCTGCTGAGCACATGACTGACTCGCAACCCCAAGTCAGTATCCCAAGGGCTTCTCAAAAATGTTTGAGACAAAGAATTCTGTAAACAACAAGTTTTTCTGTAGAAAATTAAGTGGCTAAAAAACCTCATAAAGTTGGACCACAACTGTGGATTGCTGCATATTAATGGCATGGTAATAATGTTCATCCATTATGGGTGTTTGCATAGATGCATGGACAGTGGTGCAATACAGTCCGTGATAGCCTTGCAACTAAGAGATTCATCTGTTGAAAAAGGTCTTTCATATGGAAAGTAAATAAACATGACTAATCCTAATAGAGGAATAATTTTGATAATATTCTAAGTGTGAAATAGTTTTCATTTTAGAATGTATGTTGTTTCCTAATTTTTAGTAGCAAATTGCTTCAGATAGATTTACAAATGATTATCATGTATGAATGTATGCTAATGTTTGTGTAGCTACAATTAATTAATTTATTTATTAATTTATTTATTTTGTGGTACTGGGAGTGGAACTCAGGGGCTTTTCTTCCCACCTCTGGGCTATACTCCCAGACCTATTTTTTTTAATTTTATTTGGAAACAGGGTCTCACGAAGTTGCTGAGAGCCTCACTAAGTAGCTGAGGTTGGCTTCGAACCTGTGTGATCCTCCAGTCTCAGCCTCCCAAGTGCTGGAATTAAAAGCATGTGCCACAACGCTTGGCATGTAGCTACAACTTTAACACATTATCTTAGAGATGAACTATTTAGTACATATGTCTCTAGTCACATGTGGCTGTTAAGAATACTTGCCGTGTGGCTGGTGTGACTGTGAAACTGAATTTTTAATTTTACTTAATTTTAATAAAATTAAGTAAAATAGAAAAATTATAAAAAATAAATTATAAAAATAGAAAAAAATGAAACTCAGTTTGATTATTGAAATACTTTTAGATATGTCTGGAACTGGATATAAAAATCTACTTTTTCAACTGTAAATTTCATGAAATTTAAATTTTGATCAAGTATTTCAGACAAACTTTTTTGGGGGTGGGGGGCAGGGCTAGAGATTGAACCTAAGGCTTTAGGCATGCTAGGCAAGCATTCTGCCACTGAGCTATCATTTCAGCCCTTGACCAAGTGTTTAAAAAAATTTAGAGTATGGATTGAAATGTACTGTTATTATAAAACACAACATATTTTTTTTTACACTGGAAATGAACCCCAGAGATATTCTACCTCCAAGCTACACCCCTAGCCTTTTTTTTTTTAATTTTCTTATTTGGAAACAGGGTCTCACTAGTTGATGAGAATCTTGCCAAGTTCCCAAGACTAGCTTTGTACCTGGGATCCTCCTGCCTCTGCCTTCCAAGTACTGAGATTACAAGCATGTGCCACCACACCCAACAACACACCAGATTTTGAAGTCAATACAGAAATATAATATACAACATACAAAATTTCTTATATTGATTATATAGTAGAATTAGAGCAGTTTAGACATTTGGGGTTAAAAGAAATATATTATTAAAATTGGCTTAACCTGTTTCTTACTTTCTTAACATGACTACTAGAATATCTTAGCTACATTTGCTGCTCATACTGTATTTCTCTTGAACAAGGCTGTTTTAGAGTCCTGCAGCAATCCCAAACTTTATTTCCCACACATAAATTAGGCGCTGAGCTAGTCACTGAGTATTCAACAGTGAGCAAGCCACACAAGCCCTGCTCTCTCTCCTCCAGCTAACATTATAGAGAAGATAATACACACACAGGCAAAGAAAGACATGATTGCAGGTAGTGTCCTATAGCAGAAGAAGCAGAGTCATCTAGTTATAACTGCTGTTTGCAAAACTAAACATGTCAGTCCAGGAAGGAAGGCCCATCAAAGGAGGTGGACAACTGACCTACCACCCAAGCGAGGAGAAGACAGCCACAGGGAACCAGGGAAAGAGTGTTCAGGCCTTTGTGGAACAGCAGGACTTCCAGGTTTGATCCCCTTTTGAGAAAATTTCACCCAAATGTGGTCACCGAGAGTGACCATAAACCATGACAAACAAACATACATATGCTGGTGAACAAAGACCAAGGTGCATTAAGGTAAGGACTTTTGTCCGGATTGATCCCATGTTAGATACCAAGTAGTTAAATATCTAATAAAATACATGAAGGAAACCCCAATTAGGTAGTCTAGCTAGTAAGAGTTCATCTGTATGCCTGCAAATGTCTTCATTTCATCTGTGGGTCAGAAGCTTGTTTAGGACATGATCAGTTTTGGAGAAATCATGTAGTTGAGTTTTTCTAGAACTAATACTAGCCTCTTTTAATGATGTCATGTAAACGATAACGATAAATCCTGTCATGGTGGTGCATGCCTGTAATCTCCGTACTTGGGAGACTGAGTCAGGAAGATCGCAGGTTTGAAGACCGCCTCAACAAATAGTGAGACTCTCATCAATCCAGTGAGACTCTGTCTCAAAAATAAAAACAGCTGGGCGTGGTGGCACTCGCTTGTAATGCCCATGCTTGGGAGGCGGAGACAGGAGTATCGCTCAGGTTCAAAGCCAGCCGCGCTGGCTTAAGAGACCCTGTTTCTAAATTCAAAAAAGTATAAAATAGGTCTCGGAGTGTAGCCCAGAGGTAGAAGGGTTTCCAGGAACCTCAGTACCACCTAAATAAATAAATAGAGTTCTTACCTGAAGGGATGTTTTTAGGAGAAGATCAATTTATGTTCCAAGCATATGGCCCATTCTCTGGAATACCAGTATAACTATTATGCACAAAAACTATTAAGTTATACCTCACGTAAGGTATAGAATTCTTTTAAGGCAATAAACTGTCCAGAAATTTAATACAGAGGCCATACCTCATGCTTTGCAGAATAAATAGAAATAGGACCAGCTGCTTAGTTCTTCCAGAAATTACCTTTCTATCCACCCTTCAGACTTAACCTTGCTGACATGGGTAAGATGGAATGCTCTCTCATCAGATTACTACCATCTTGCACCACAGTGTTAATGGACTGCTATGTGAGTGAGGTAGTATAAAATAAAGAGAATCATGCTTTTTTTAAAAAAAGTTCAGTATTATACAGTCTTGAGTACAATGTTCTTTGAAGAATATTCTCTCTCAGCATTAATTAAGATCGTTCAAGGAGCCAGGCGTGATAGCACATGCTTGTATTCCCAGCATTCAGGAGGCTGAAACTGGAGGATCACAGTTCGCAGACAGCCTCAGCTACTTAGTGAGGCCCTCCACAATTTAGTGAGACCCTGTTTCAAAATAAAGAATAAAGCTGGGCGTGATGGCACACACTTGTAATCCCCGCGCTTGGGAGGCGGAGATAGGAGGATCCCGCAGGTTTGAAGCCAGCCTTGCTGGCTTAAGAGACCCTGTTTCCAAATTTAGAAAATATATAAAAATAAGTCTGTGAGTGTAACCCAGAGGTAGAAGGGTTTCCAGGAACCCCAGTACCACGAAAAAAAAAAAAAAAAAAGAATAAAAATAGGGCAGGGGGTGTGGCTTGGAGGTCAAATGCCCCTGGATTCCACCCACAGACCAGAAGAAAAAGAAAAAAAAGATAGTTCAAGTTTAGCCAAAATGTTATTTTTTACCTTTCTTGAAAACTAATAGAAATCATACTTCACACATCTTTTAAACTATATAAAATTTACACTGTCAAATAATTTTCAAAATACCTTTTTTGTAAGCCTGCTATATCTAAGGCACTATGTTGTATGGGGTAAGGAAATACAATAATAAGTAGGGCATTATTTCTGTTTTTTTTTTTATCCAAGTTTCCATTTTACTTACCACTTGGAACCAAAGTAAAATATATAGATATTTTTTGGTCCTGGGTATAGAACCCAGGGGCGTTTTACTTCCAAGCTATACCTCCAGCCCGATTTTTCATTCTTTATTTTGAAACAGGGTCTCATTAAGTTGCAGAGGGCCTCACTAAGTAGCTGAGGCTGGCCATGAACCTGTGATCCTCTGGTCTCAGCCTCTCAAATGCTGGTATTACAAGTGTGCACCTCCAAGCCTGGCTCTCAGATACTTTTCTTAAGTGTTTTACTTTGATAGTTATCTCAAGATGGGTAATTTGTTATTTTTATACAAAAGGCACTTGCTGATCTTCTATGTATATTTTTCAGCATATTTTCATAGCACAGAATGTATGTAAGAGACAAATCCAGCCCATGCTTATTCTCCTCTCATTCTTGACTTTCCTTTTCCATCCTGAACTTTATCCTATCCATGATTTGAGATTCCTGGCACCTTGCTCATTCACTGAGCATTTAGATTAATGAATTAATTAATCAATGACATAGGAATTTTGGCTACATAATCACGTTTCATATTTGTGTATATTTTTTAAGCCAAGAAAGCAACGGATTCCTATCTGAATTTTAGAAACATGAACACTGTGGCCCTAGAAAGAGTGGATTATTAAGGATAGATGAGAATCTGCTCATGAGGCTAGCGTTAAGAGCCGATGAGAGGCTGAGCGAGGGAGACAGCAAGAATAAGTGGAAAAGCAGTGAAAGAAAGTGAGCTTTGACAGAAAGGGTATGGAACGCTCTCTACTTCTGGAGATGTCCAATACTCACAGAAAAGCTACATGGAGACAGTTTGCCTTGGATTATATCCAAATACAGCATAAAAATGCACACACCAAGCCAGGGTGTTTCCTGGGATCCATGGGGCTGCCGGGCAAAAGTGTCATGTACTTTGCTTTGGGGGCGCAGAGCCTGGGGACCTGACCACAGATGCTCGATGCCATTGGGCCAGGCCCTCTCTGGTCTGGACTCCTGGCCTTGCACTTTGCTTTCCTATGGACAGCGTCCATGGAATGCATCCCTCTGACCTTTGCCTGTGTTTATTTCTTTTGGAGGAAATGAGGGTATTTTTTCTGACAATTTTTTAAGCCAGAAGAGGAAACATACCCTGTCTGGATAATCAGGATGTGGACACAAAGCTGAAAGGAGAGAGGGTTTTCAGCTCAGGTATGTAGTAGGTTATGTAAGGGTTCATCTCCTTTTATTTGAAAGAAAATTTCTTCATGAAAACTTTACTATTGTCTATGTTTGGGTGATTTAATTCGAGTTTTAAGATGAAACCTTAACAGGAAAATTAGGCGTGTTTTATTTGACTGTCTTTCTCCATGGAGAGGGAGTGAAACATTTAATATGAGCGTCGTTTTCCATGTCTAGTTCTAGGTTTAAGAGGCAAAGTCAAAGGTAGTCCTGCCTACATTTATGTATCATTCTTTGCACATGCATTCACCGTGACTGGTCATTGACTTTTGACTCTTTGACTTCAAAATGTCGGCAGTTTTGGAAAAAGTGAAGAGGCCATAAGCTATACATCAGTTTAAAGGTGGCGCTAATTATAGGCTGCGCTATGCCTTGAAGCCTGTTGTGTAACTTCTTCGCTTGCCCTCTTACTCATGAAAGAGACTCTTCATACCTAGTGCAGTGAGTGCGAGTAGAAACCAACCAAAGAGTTAGCACAACACTTGCTGAACATAAACTATTACCCACTTTGTCTTTATTTGATAAACTGACTCAAGGCAAATGGGGAAAAAAAAACATCAACTAGGAAAACCAGAAAGGAAAGTACAGACAAACCAGTTGTGATATCAGAAGATGTCACCAAAAAAATGTCCAGAAACAACACACACACACACACACACAGACACACACACACACACACACACACACACAGACACACACACACACACACACACCAAATTCATGTTCATGTAACCTTAAGTGATTCATGTTCTAATTCCTGGCTATGAGCTCTTTGGGAGCAGGGTTGTATGTTGTATCCACCCCGTGTACCTCAGGCTTAGTATTATATATGACTCCTGGTGCTACTGCATAGTTTCTTATTGAATTAGAAGAAAGTCAATCAGATTAATTTAGATCATATTAAGGTATAAGTGGCAGATAGCATCACAATATTACTAGAAGTATTTAAATTATAAAAAAGAAGTTGATTGGTCCCCCCCTGAATTGTTTGTGACACAGTCAACGGACGCCTTTTAGGTGTGGCCCAGAAGAACCAAAGTGATTCCCCTGAAGTTGCAGTCCTGTGCAAATGGCTTCTTGTGTTTTAAGAGCTCTTTCCCATCCACAAAGAATAAGGACACTCTGTTTCTTCTATTCATGACCTTACTTTTGCTAATCTCAGCCTGCTTGTATTTTATACACTTTTTAAAAATGTACATATAAGCCAGCATGGTGGCGCACGCTTGTAATCCCAGCGCTTGGGAGGCTGAGACAGGAGAATCTAACAGGTTCGAAGCCAGCCTCAACTACTGAGTGAGGCTCTCAGCAACTTAATGAGACCCTGTTTCCAAATAAAGTATAAAATAGGTCTGGGAGTGTAGCCCCAAGGTAGAAAAGCCTCTGGATTCCACCCCCAGTACCACACACACAATAAATAAATAAATAAATAAATAAATAAATAAATAAATAAATAAATAAACAAACATATATTGTGTAATTTAAATTACATGACTACGGCCGGGCGTGGTGGCGCACGCTTGTAATCCCCGCTCTTGGGAGGCGGAGACAGGGGGATCGCGCAGGTTCGAAGCCAGCCGCGCTGGTTTAAGAGACCCTGTTTCCAAAAATAAAACAGGTCTGGGAGTGTAGTCCAGAGATAGAAGGGCTTCCAGGAACCCCAGTACCACCAAAATAATAATAATAATAATAATAATAATAATAATAATAACTTACATGACTAGAATTCAATGCAAAGAAGATAATCAGCCATGCATTAAGTGTCTAATAAATGCAAAATCACCATGCTTGATGTTCTGGTATAAAGTGAATAAAACAAGTGGGAGAAGACACAGGAGGATCAGTATGGTATCAGATAATTATAAGAATCACAGAGTGCTATGAGAATAAGATACCTTATGCAGCCACGATCAGGGGGAAAGGGGACTGGCAAAGATTTCCCAAAAGCCTGCCATGCAAAACAAGGCCAAAGGATGCCTTCAAGTGTTGGGCCAAGTTGCCTGCATGAGTTACTATTCTAGTCAGAAGACAACAGCTTGCTCGGATGCCCAGAGGGAGCCCAGAAGCAGCCCGTGGTGGCAGAACCACAACTCATCTCCAGGTTTTCTGAGTCCATTACTCTTTCCGTTAACCTGTGCTCCTTTGTCCAGAAAGCCACAAATATTTAAATTAATAACCAAAGCAGACTTTAATCACTAACTTTGTAAAGGTATAATGTGGAGCTGAACTTAGGGAACATTCCATTTTAATTCTTCTCCAGGGCCATAAGCCTTCTATAATCCCATGTCCAACATTACCATACGTGACTGTTTCTGGCTCTAGACTGTGAACTTCTTGAAGGAGAAGCTGCACATTCATAGTGTTTCTGGCAAACTAAGGGCACAGTTTCTGGACCACAGTAGACAAATAATGCTTGAGATAGAGGGGGAAAAAAGAAGAGGTTAGGGAAGAGAAGGAATAAAAAAGGAAAAGAAGATGCTGTAGGAAAGCAGGAGGAGGGAGATCTAGGATGCACACCTAGGATGGACACCCTCGTACCTGAGGTTGCAGGAAATGTGAACCACATGCTAGACTTTAAAGACCAGATGGCGGCAGATGCCACAATGGGCACTACCTGTGGCTCGGTGCTGATAAAGGGACAGAACAGGAGCCGTTCATCGTGGGACGATTTTGATGACAAGGAGGCACTAAGCATTCTTTCTGGGAGGCACTTTTGCTTTGACACTTCTACCAGTGAACTCTGTTCGAGTAAGAAAGCACAAACGTCAGGCATTTGTGAACTATATTTGCCATCTGGGTGTTAACTTCCCTCTTGACGACAATCCTTTCTCACTGGGTGAAATGTGCATTTCTGTGTTTAGCATGCGGCTTGCCAAGATCCTCCACGTCCAGATATTATTTCCCTGCCTACAAGACTTTCGATGGTGATTCTGTTCTCTAAAGATATTATCATATTTTGTAATTTCTCATTGTGTTACAATTCTTATTCAATGGCCACTAATAGATCTGTGACATTTTGTGGCTGCCTTATAAACTGTGTTTCACAGTAGAAAGATCCATGAGCTCTAGAATTAGATACAGTGGAATATTATTTCCACTGTTCATTAGTGGAATATATAGCAAGGGTATGGAGCACTCTCCTAGACATGTCTAGTAAGATAGCTTCCTTGTCTCCGTTTCTATGATACTCGGCTTTCTCAATTGAGTTTCGGTGACACTCAGCAAAACCGGAAAACAATATATTATGGCTGCTTAAATTAGCAATCTTGAGTGTCAAGTTCTACACGTTGCCTAGCATATACCTCACTTAACATGTGGATACTAGTTATAGTAGTGGTAGTAATTATAATATAGTCACAAAAGAAAAATCACAAACTTGGGAATGTGAATTTGGGGCCGGTAAGAATTGGAAATTTTTTTCTGATGCAGAATAGACTTACTCAGAAACATCTTTGGCTTTAGAACTCTCCAAAGATTGTGTTTTCTTCAGCAATGATTCTGGAGCAAAAAAGTGTTTTTGAGACCTATTTCAGCTATGAACATTCACGAAATTAAAAAATGACTTTTCTTGATATCCATAATTCCAAACAATTTTTTTCCTCAAGAAATCATCCGCTGCTAATATTATCTTCCTTTCATGGTGGAAAATTTTCTTCCCTAAACAAGAATATTTTAATGCTTAAAAAATCAATAATACTTGATATAAAAATTAAAACACATAGGTACATAAGAAAATAATTGTTCTACTCTGCAGTAATTTTTAATAATTCCATAAACATCCTTTCAGTCTTTTCCTACACATATGCAAACATACATATATCATAGGAAAATGCATTTTATTGAAGCATTGGATAATATGGCAAGACTATGTACATGCATACTCTTCCATGACCGCATAGTATTTCAATTTTTGAAATTGCTGCCAAACATTTATTTTTATATGTGCCACATTTTAACCAATACATCTACTTTTTGTTACTTAAAATGGTTAGAAAATATTTTATATGTCTAGATATTATATTATATATGCCTATATATTATATGTTACATAATATATATTACATGCCTATATATAGATTTTATATATAGGCATATATAATATTTATTCACTAGACGAACATATCTTTGTCTAGTGCAAAAATATTTTGAATGATAAGTGACAACAGGTAGAATTGATGGTCTAATAGTTATATACATTACTGAATTGTCTTCCAAAAAGGTTATGGTCTTAAAACTCTCAACAATAGTGAAAAAGATAACCTGTTTTCTCAGTGAACTGACTTAACCTGAGACTTACTTCCAATGGTGCTTATCTGTGTGTGTGTGTGTGTGTGTGTGTGTGTGTGTGTGTGTGTGTATGTTACTGGGGCTTGAACCCCCGGTCATTCTGCATCTTAGCTACACCTCCAGCCGTACGTATTTTATTCTTCTATTCTGAAACAGGGCCTTTCGCTAAGTTGTGGAGGGCCTCACTAGGTTATTGAGGCTAGCCATGAACTTGTGATCCTCCTATCTCAGCCTCCCAAGTACTTAGATTACAAGTGTGTGCCACCACGCCTGGCTCAATGGTGCTTATCGTTTGAAATAGTCAATGTGGGCACAGGGCAAGTACTAGATTTTAAAAAATACAAACTTGAGTACTAGACCAACAGCCAGAAGCCTGCAAGGGAGAAGTTTATAGAAATTAATAGACAGTCATCACATTATTTCAGTATCTAGCTGTCCAGCCAAAAACAAGAGCTGATTTGGGAAAGGTAAAATAATTGAGTGAGAAAATAAATAATAATATGTACAAATAAGTAATATGTACAAAATAGATGAATTAAGAAATAGTGTTCTGTTCATGATCCTCCATTTAAAAAAAATCATGAGTATGGAGATTGTACCAACTTCTCTTGAGAAGATTTAGAATGAATTGGCTGGACTTTTTTGATTCCAGTCATCAAAGGGACTTAAGACCTTCAATTGTATGTTTTCATCTACTTTCCAAATAATAAACATAAAGATTGCATTAACTATACTAGGGTCATTAGTACTTTTGCAAAACCAATCAGGATTTTACAAGTATGGTTATTTTTTTCTTTCTTCCTTCTGGACAGTTGGAAATGTGCAGTTACAATTCCCAAGGGAGATGGTGTTTTTCACTGATAAGTATAGGAAACAAGCTTGAAATATTTTATTTTCTGAGATGATAAGATTTATGATTCTTATTCTCTCAGAATGTTTTTTCTCATGAGTATACAAATATTAGACAGAACTTTATATATATTAAATCCTGTGTTATGATGATGAGCTTAAATTAAGTGAGTTTAAAGTGCAAAGATGCATTTAAATAGTGCAGGTGTCCTTTTAACATGGAAATGGACATTGAAAAAAACAGCATATAATCTGATTTAACAATCAGGAAACTGGATTGTGTTTCCTAACATTGTGATTTTCATGCCAAAAAGTGCACCACTGGGACCATTTGCCTATTTCATAACCCTCCCAATGGTGGGTACACCATGAAGCTGCCTCCTAGTCATTAGTAGAGCATAGAGCAAGGAGTTCTACCAAAAATAATGTGTTTTATTACATAGAGATATCAGTCATTTTCCAAAGGCATATCAGTGAAGGAAAATTCTAAAAAACTTTTTTGAGCCCTCTATTAAAAAGTTTAGATTACAGGTTGAGGATCCCTAATCTAAAAATCTGAAATTAAAAAATGCTTTAAAATCTAAAACTCTTAGTGCTAGTATGATGGCCGCAGTTGGAAAATTCCATCCCTGACCTCATGTGACTGGTCACAGTCAAAATGCAAGTGCACTAAAAGTATTGCATAAAAGTACCTTCATGCTATTCATATGTGGAAAAATGAAACTTAAGTGAATTTCCTGTTGAGACTTGCGTCCCATTCCTAAAATATATCATTAGGCATACTATGCACATATCCAAAAATCTGAAAAAATTCAAAAGCTGAAACTCTTCTGGTCCCAAGCGTAAGAGAAACTCAACCTCTCGTGTTAAATATTGGTAATTTAAAAACCCATTTAGCAAGCTGGGCGTGGGGGCGCACGCTTGTAATCCCCGCGCTTGGGAGGCGGAGACAGGAGGATTGCGCAGGTTCGAAGCCAGCCGTGCTGGCTTAAGAGACCCTGTTTCCAAATAAAAAAGTATAAAAAATAGGTCTGGGAGGGTAGCCCGGAGGTAGAAGGGTTTCCAGGAACCCCAGGGCCACCAATAAATAAATAAATAAATATCCATTTAGCAACAGTGTCTTCTAATAAGATAAAGTTATACCCTTATTTATTTCTGTGTAGATTTGCCTTTGTGTATGTGTGTTAAAAAATCATTTATTATTTTGACATGAGTTTATTTTTTCAAGGATTTTCTTTATCTTCTTTTATCCTGGGGAAATATTAATGTTTTGGCAAAAAATCTGTGGAGAGCTGGGCATGGTGGCACACACTTGTAATCCCAGTACTTGGGAGGCTGAGACAGGAGGATTACAGGTTCGCAGCCAGCCTCAGCTACTTAGTGAGGCCCTCTGCAACTTAGTGAGACCCTGTTTCAAAATAAAGAATAAAACATAAAGCCAGAGATGTAGCTCAGAGGTAGAATACTCCTGGGTTCAATCCCCAGTCCTGAAAAAAATTTTTTTTTTGTAGAGGCTTTAAGTTCATTTGTACCTTGAAGCCTGTGCTTTTTCATTCAATGAGATTTAACTCTCTATTTTTAAGTTTTTGTTGTTGCTACAAGATACTCACTGAAATAAATTCCTTAGAATTTTCTTATTTATTTCTTAAGTCTGCAACAAAAAGAGTTCCGGCCTAAGGAAAAAAGTCTAATGTAGTTTGCTTTTTTTTCTTTTACTTTGCTGTAATGTGTCTAAATTTTATAAAATGTGTTTCTTTTCCTGATTTGGCCAAAGGAAGAAATCAGCATCCTTTCTATAATAGCAGGCAGGATTATGAGCTTTAGCATTCCCAGTGAGTCAAAGTGGAATTTCCTTCATCCAGGTTGCTCTGGAGTTTTGATTGCTGATTGCCTTCAAACTTGGAAGCAGTTATCCCAGCCCTTGCTCTTTCCCCTAGTCGTCTTGCCAAACTATGCAAATGTAATTCTTGCTTTCTCACAAACCAGACCCAGGGGACATTGTCCTCACTTCTTTCTAGATGACTTTTCCCCCCCTTGTCCTTTGGCACACATCTATGTTCCTCTGAACTACAGAACATGGACTATTTTAAACCAAAGCAATGAGACATTCTCAGTTCCCATATTCATATTTTTATTCATAAGCATGTATTGTTTTTATTTAAAAATAAGATTTGTTGCAGGATTGTAGTCTGAGGCACAACTCAACTATTTCATAGCTGCAAAAATGCATAAAATATAAAATCTTGACAAACAAATATTTTTAAGGTCTATTACTCTATTTAATTGTTGGGTACTTGCCCACGATTTGAAAATGCAAATGAAAAAATCTCAGTAGTATACAGAAGACACATGATAATTGTATGTATAATATACTGGCTCTACTTTTTTATGTTTCTAGTTGTTTTTTTTAATGGCTATTCTTTCTTTATACAATATAAAGTATATTACTATTTATATAGTTACTATTTATTCCTAAATTCCTTCAATTACTGAAGTTTTATCAAGGCAAGAAAATAATTGGAAAAATATATATTATACTGCTGTCATTGACCTTTAATGAGTTCTCCTTATTTTCTTGATGAGGAAACAGGGCACAAGAAGATATACGGCTTGTCCAAAGTTACATAAATACCAATTTCAAACTGCATCATATAGATACCAACTTAACCAGAGCTCCCTTTTGTTTTACATTTAAATTTTATTTTCTCTGTGTTATCTATTTTTCCTAAGTTATAGTCCAATGGACATTGTTAGTTTCCATGGGTTCAACCAACTGAATATTAAAAAATATTCAGAAAAAACTTGTGTCTTTGGTTAACATGTACAGACTTTTGAGGGGGTCATTATTCCCTCAGCAAAACAGTATGATAGTAATTTATTCCATTTTTACACTGTATTAGGTATCATAAGTAACCTTGCAATGACCTAAAGTATATTGAAGGATGCATTTAGGTTATATTTAAGTACTGTGCCATTTTTGTATAAGACACTTGAGCATCTGGAGATTTTGGTAACCACAATGTGTGTGTGTGTGTGTGTGTGTGTGTGTGTGTGTGTGTGTGTGTGTGATGGAGCTAATCCCCCACAGATCCCAAGGAGCAACCATAGTTATAATTCACACCAGCTATATTGGTCACTTTTCAGCATCTCCTTAGGTTTTTGTGATATGCCTCTTGGACCAACTATTCCCTCTGCCACAGCCTCCATAAAAGTCAAGACAGTAAATCTCAAGTAACACTGCATTTCTAGAAAGTTTTATAGGTATTAGTGTCACCATCAAAGACTTCAAAAATGTAAAATTGTAGTCCTTAACCATATCCCTTTTTGGTTTACCTCTCTAGCCCCTGCAAAACCTAGTTGGATCATGGCAAATACTAATGGACTACCATCAACTTAACCAGGTGATATTCCTAATCAAAGCTGATGTGCCAAATATGGTGCCTTGGCTGCAGCAGATGAGTCTGTTCAGAGGTTCAGTATGCAGCTCTGTCAGGTGGAGCTGACAGGCAGGGAGCAGGGTTCTAATAACAGGACACTACTTGGGAACTAGCCAGGAGCTGACTAAGTAAGCTCCAGACAGCAAGAAATATGAAGAAAGCCCAACTCCAGAACAGGGCTGTGAAGTCTAGGTTGCAAGATCAGAGGCCAAGGGGACGCCATCCCCAAACAAGGACCCAGACCCAGCTGTCCTTCCTTAGGGCAAGACTTGTTTCAGAGGTGGAGGGAAGTTTCAGAGGTGGAGGGAAAGCTGGGGCTCTGGGAAAGACACAATATCTTTAACCACATGAACAGGAGAATTCTTAGTAACCAGGTCATAAAAAGGTCAAAATAGCCATGCATAGTTCCAACCCTCACACTTCTGTGTATCTTTTCAAATATGTATTTTTAATATCTATCTTCTAGATTTCCCACTGAGGGTCATCATTGAAGAAGTGATTTTCAGGAATAAAAGTAGCCACTTCTATCACCTCCTTTTTTCCTCTTTCCTTAAATAGGAACACTGCCCAGAAATTCCTGCAGGCCACTTTGTAAGGAGCCACAGACATAGCTTTTTAACTAGCAACTTTTCTGAGAACTTGGCAAATGTATTCATTCACTTATTTGTACATCAATTATTTATGCATTAAAATATTTAATATTGGTTATAGTAGTGCATGTCTATTATTCTAGCACTTGGAGGGTTGAGACAGAAGGATAGCAAGTTTGAAGCCAGCCTCAGCAACTAGAGAGATTCTGTTTCAAATTAAAAAAATTTTGAAAAGGGTTGGGATCAAACTCTGGGTCTCAGATATATATGTATATACATATTTAATAGTGCAAGGCCTGTCTTCTAACACTGATTTCTGTTTTCTTTAAAAGCCCAGCCCTGCCACTCTGAAGTTTTTCCCTCCCCCCCTCTCTCTTTCTCCCTCTCTCTCTCTCCCCCCCTCTCTCTCAATCCTCTCTCTCCTCTCTCCCTCTCTCTCTCTCTCTCTCTCTCCCCCTCTCCCTCCCTCTCTCTCTCTTCCTCTCTCTCTCCTCTCTCTCTTCCTCTCTTTCTCTTCCTCTCTCTCTCTTCCTCTCTCTCTCTTCCTCTCTCTCCCCCCTCTCTCTCTTCTCTCTCTCTTTCTCTCCCCCTCTCCCTCTCCCTCTCCCTCCCTCCCTCTCTCTCTCTGTTTTTGTCTCTCTGTCTCTGTCTTTCTGTTTGTCTCTCAGGTGCCTCTCTTCTCTCTCTCTCTCTGTCTCTCTCTCTTCCTCTCTCTCTCTCTCTCTCTTCCTCTCCCTCTCTCTGTCTCTCTCTCTCTTCCCCTCTCTCTCTCTCTCTTCCTCTCTCTCTCTCTTTCTCTCTCTCTCTTCCTCTCTCTCTCTCTCTCTCTCTCTCTCTCTCTCTCTCTCTCTCTCTCTCTCTCTCTCTCTCTCCTCTCTAAGGACCTTTGCAATTGGCCCTGGGCAGGCAACTACTGAGCCATGTAAATGTGCCACATTCTTCCTCCCTCATGCCCCCCCTTTTTTTTTACCAAACCATAACTAGAGCAGTGAGGCACAGTGGTCACCTGTTTCAGAAGCACTTTGGGGGCTCATTAAAAATACCTATACCTAGACTGTGCCTTGTAATCGAAATCTCTGGAAGTTGGATATAAAGACTGCACTTTTCTACAATCTCCCTAAGGGATGACTCTTGTGGGAGTCCACTAAAAAAAAAAAAAAAAAAAAAAAAAAAAAGTGCTTTTTATATTGAACTAGTCACCTCACTTGCTTAGGGAACTTTAAAAAATAGCCCTGGAGGCTCCATCCCTCTAAAGTCAAGCAAGGAGTGCTGACTCAGCAAGGGCATCACCAGGGACTGGACATTTGGATATAGAAACCATTTCCCAGTATTGTCTTCCTAGTAAACGATCTTTCTGCTGCTTGGAGAAATGAAATAATTAGTCCTCAAACCTTTCCTGGTATAATTATGAAGGGATGGCTAGGTTGCAATTTATTTATTTATTTATTTATTTATTTATTTATTTATTTATTATTTTTGTGGTACTGGGGATTGAACCCAGGGTCATTCTACCTCCAAGCTACACCCCCAGCCCTATTATTTTTATTTTTTTATTTTGAAACAGTGTCTTGCTAAGTTGCAGAGGGCCTCACTAAGTAGCTGAGGCTGTTGGCGAACCTGCAATCTTCCAGTTTGAGCCTCTCAAGTACTGGGATGATAAGTGTGTGTCACCACAGCCGGCCCACATTGCAACTTTATTGACTTAACCACAAAAAGATTATGAAAAACAAAAAGGCTGAAATGAAAAAAAAAGGTCCCTCTCACAACATATTGCGATTAAAAGATGGCCTTGAGAAGCAGTAGCCACAGATGACCATAGCACTTGTTAACTTTGTGTGCGGCAGGGGGCGTGTTCAGCAGAACACCTCTGGACAGGGCTCAGAACCATCTTTGATCTCGTCCACTGCAACAGAGCCCATTGCTAGCTCCTTCCTCACTGGCTGCAGACATCTGGGGGAAATTCCTCTGACCACATAATGCCTGTGTTTCCAGTTCAGAAAGCAAAGATCATCATTTCCCCTGGTTCACCTGTCAAGGTGTATGGGGTTTGAGTTGGAAAAGGATCTATTCCAGTACTAGACCTGCTTGAGAAATGCGGCCTGTATTTGGGACGATGATGCTTCAACAGATGAGCGCTAGTTCCATGGCTCCACATCTACATTTGGGAAGCTTAAAAACAACAAGGACAACAAAGATTCCTAAGCCTTGTTCACCATATTAGAATCTATTGAGTCCAGTAGAAATGTTCAAGTGACTTAAAATGTGAAATTAAGGTGTCAGTGTGAGAAATCCTACAGAAATAGAACACTAGGTACCTAGCTAACACTTAACACAAATCTGGCTCCAGTCTCTCTCTCTCTCTCTCTCTCTCTCTCTCTCTCTCTCTCTCTCTCTCTCGAACACACACACACACACACACACACACACACACACACACGCTCTGGATTAATGAATCCCTCATGCTCTATTAAAGCTCTTTGATCCATAGGAACATTTTGACATTTTGGATATTGGAGGGAGATTTTTACTGATTCCTAAGTGAAGATGATGAAAGAAACTTATTTTTTTTCTCTTGAAATATTTTCAAGGGACTGGTGGGAACAGCTCAAATTGTTTGCTGTAATCACCACAGTGGAACAAGCAGGCTTTCAGCAAAAGATTTTTAAGGACTTGCAAGTAGGAAGGAGGATGATTCCTCCTCTAGTAAAGCATGCGCCTTCTTACAATTTCTATTGCTTAAACATCTTAAACATCCATGGAAAGAGAGTAGTACAAGAGTGCAAGTGAACTCTCCTGTCTCCCTACCAGGAGAACAGCAGAAGGTTTATTTGAAGCACAGTCCTACCAGCAACAGGACTGGCTGCTCACTCATTTGACTGGGAAATTCCAGAAAGTTCTTCAAAAGAAAAATACCACTGTAACTCAGAACCATTTATTGAGGAATTTTTAGGGAAGGATGAATTCTATCCAGAGAAAGACTAAACTGAGAAATTGTCATGTAAGCTGAGTGTTGAAAGATTATCACACGTTTGCAGGTAGAGGAAGAGAGCCAGGCCAGAGAGAAGGAGAAAAAATAAAAGAATGAGGAGAAAGAAGAAGAGGAGGAAGAGGGCAAACGATGGTGTGGCACCCACCGAATGCACACAAGAAAAATCAGCACGTTCCAGTGCTGACTGGGATCTGAAGGGTCGGGGGCAGTGTGTTAGGTGTCTGTTTGGAGAAGGGCTGTGTGAGAGGCTGGCTGTGGAGCTGCAGGTCCTGTAGTGGTGCTTGTCAGCAACAAAAAAGTCATCAGATTTTTCCAGCAGGGGAGTTTATATTAAAAAAAAAAAAAAAGGTTAAAGTTTCAACAGGTGATTCTTGTGGTAGAGTAGCTTGGCCTAAGGAGTTTGTGGCAGTGTGACTAGGACCAACTTAGAAATGATTGCAATTGTCTAAAGCAAGCCAACAAACCATAAAAGGGAAGAAAGGGTAAATAGGGTGAGGATGAAGGGAGCCCCAGAAGTTAGAGCAACTTGACCAGGATCACAAGGAGCAGCTCTGGGGGTGACTCATAATCCTGTGGCTTTTCATATTGGGCTCTTTTTTTTTTTTTACCACATATGTACATTTTTTGCCTTCCTTTTCTTTTTTCAAGAATATATACACTTTTATCTCCTGTTCCCACATGGCTGATGCAGTCTTGCTTCTCTGAAATACCATCAGGGTGTTGCATATTCTGATGTGCACTGCTTATAAAATTGTTTTAGATGGGTTTACTTCCTCTGCTTTGCTGAGGATCCCCAAAAATATATCAAATGAGGTACTCAGGCCAAACATACATTTTCCTCATCTACATCTGGGAATGTTGTTCTGGTGACATAAACTATGGAGAATGCAGAAACTTTCAAAAGACCCTTTAGCTCTTCTCCAAAAGAGCCTGATCCCAAGCTAGGTATGCCAGCAATTCCATGTTTTGTTTCCTAGGCCCCTACTAAGACGTTTTTAAAACTTTTTCAGTGTAGTACTTCCCAGGAAGACACACAAGTCCCTAAACCTTATCAGCCTGCAGATGAAAAAGGAAAAAAAAAATAAAGAGAGAGAGAACCAAAGGGAAAAAATGATACCGCCTCCCATTAATTGCTCCATTTCTTAGCCTTGGAGAAGAGAACAGTTGAGACATTGCTTGTTGGTAGCTCCATTCTCGGATTAATGTCAGAGACCAAATCAGGGTGGATATGAAGAAGGAGGGGAAGATATAGTTTCCCTGTGGTATTTTTCCTCCTGGAGAGCAGGACTAAGGATCCAATTTCTCTGTAACTGCTACAGTGGCTTGCTTACTAGAGGTGCTTAGTAGTTCTTGAATAAAGTATGTCTAATTGAATCCTCTGTTAATTTTTTTTTTGAAGTTTGTGTTGGTCTTCATAGTTCTAGAGTATTTCTGATATTGTCTTTTTCTGCCCATTATCCTGTTATGTCATTAGTAAAAGTCTTTCTGGCTCCATTATGTAATCTAAAGTACGGATTAAGATACTCAACCCAGCAGCCATGCCACCGAGTGACAAGGGCAGGACACACACCCAGGACTTCAGCTCAGTATCCTGTTCTCTCCAGCACTCCCAGGTCTTCTGTGGGACCATTATCATGAGCGCTGTGTCTGAGGACCCTGGACTCAGATATGTGCAGGCCTTTCCAAATCCCAGTGATGGCGGACTCCGTTTTTCTGGGCAGTGATGGCAGACTTCCATTTTCTGGCTATGAAGTAAGTTTCAAAACTAGAAAAACGGACAAAAATAATCAGGGATGAGGTAAACCAAATATTTGTCCATCTACTTCAGGTTGAAGAAAACTTGATAGGATTATTCTTAGCCTGGGAATATGGAACAGGTTGTTCCCTGATTATCTCTTGTACCAAAGAACCATCTCCCAAATGAGGCTTTCCCATTTGGGGAACATCTGAGGATATTCTACCAAATGGAAATCCCAGGCTCCACCCCCATCTACTGAGTCAACTGTCCTAGGGTTTTAGTCATGATATCTACATGTTTAGAATCTTATGGGAGCACATAAGGGAATAGATGAGATTTAGGGCTAAATACAGAACCAAGCTATCAGTCATTAAAAGCATAATTATAATTTTGTTGAGAAACTATCTAAGCAACATAAAAGCCCTAAAATTTTTTTATTTTAAAATTTGCCAGAAAGCAACATGCAAAAAAATAGCAATGGTTGTTTATTGGTTTTGTTTAATATAGTTATATATAATTAAATGTGAAAAGTTCAAAATGTGTGTTATATATGTTAACTAGATTATCTATGATGCCATAAATTGTTACCAAAATTTTCTATTAACAATATAATTTGAATAAATGAAAGTCCCAGTGGAGGGAAATTTTTCTTATGCAATAAAGTTTGAAAAATCACTGGATTAAGGACTTGGTCACCTCATTTAACCTCTCCAGATATTTTGGCCTCAGTCATTTTATCTGCAAAACAAGATAATAAGAACTTACCTCCCTAGAGCCAGGAGGCTAGATTTAATTATCTTTTCCTGTACCTCAGGACTGTGAAAATTACCATTCAATTATTTGTTTTTCTGCATCAATCATTGATGATGATTCATTCCTAATTCTCTGTGTTCATATAACTCCCTTCCCCCAAATCCTCTCACTTAGTATCTCTCTCCTCTCTGAAAGTGTACCCAACTACTCCTACTTAAAATTTACTCCTCTAAGGTACATAAACATATGTATCAAAGTTAATCACCAAACAAGCATGGGATCGAGGGAGGGGGAGGGAATGGGATGGGGACTGGATGAGGGCTAATTGGATGATGTGTGCTGTATATCCTCTCAAGTCTTGTATTCCAATGTGATGTATGATTACAATGCACCAATAAAAATAAATTAAAAAAAATAAAATAAATTACAGTTGCATACAATAAAATAAAAAATAAATTAAAAAAAATTTTTCCTCTATTTTCTGAACTCTGGAATCTTGTATGGGCCCATAGTTGGGATGGCCTGAGACAGCTCCTGCTTTGTGGTGATAATCTTGATTAAATCTATATTACAACTCAACATCTCTCTTTGAAGTCAGAGACTGTTCTTCTTGCTGTTGACCGGTACCATGTAAACTATCATTTCAAAATAGTTTTATGGTCACTTTACATGCATTTCTAGTCATCATGAAATAGACCCTCTGAAAAGTCTGCGTACACAAAGACTTCAAGCTTAATTTTGAATAGATTTTTACATATAGAAATTTGCCTCTCATTAGCTAAATGCAGTTAGCCCTTCAATATCTACATATTCAGACTCTTAAATTCAAGATAACTGTCTTCAGTGGTCCACCTTCACCTTAACGTTCCTTTTTTCTAGAATTGCCCAGATGTCTGAGTACTAATAAAACTTGAGATTAAGCCGGGCATAGTGGCGCGTGCTTGTAATTCCCGCACTTGGGAGGCAGAGACAGGAAGATCGCACTGGTTCGAAGCCAGCCGTGCTGGCTTAAGAGACCCTGTTTCCAAATAGAAAGTATAAAATAGATCTGGGAGTGTATCCCGGAGGTAGAAGGGCTTCCAGGAACCCCAGTACCACCAAAAAAAAAAAAAAAAAAAAATTTGAGATTTTAAATTTGATCCCATAACCAGTTTTCTTGACCATTTACATGACATTGTTTAAAGAGTTCAGAGTGTGCTCAGTAGAAAGGAAAGCAGGAAAGGGTGGAGATTGGGGAACAAAGAGAGAGCTAAGAAAGCAAGGGACAAAAAAATATTCAATTGGCTATGATTGAGAAAACCATTAGAATACATCCAGAAGATTACGTCCAGTGGCCTGGTTCCTCCAGGGAGTTTACTAGAACTCATCATCTTAAAGGCATTGGAACCAAAAGTTTAGTGATGTGTGAGTCCATCAAGCAATAAATATACTGAAAGTTAATGGATCAATCCAGGAAAGCATTCTGACTTTCAGAGGACCTGTACTTTTTAATTCCAAAAATTTCTTCTATTATAATAATATATCATCTCTGCCCCCTTTTTGCAAAGGGGTTGTTTTGGGTTGTGTTCTTAAAGAGGATTTACAGCTAGGATTTTGAATGCCAAAGTTCTATTTATTAAACTAAAAAAAAATGTTTTAACTGGAATATTATTTGTTGTTAGAATTTGTATTTGAAGAGAAATAATTTTTTTATAAAAAAGAGTTGATTTGGTATAACATTAACTATTTAAACATTTTAAAATATTTTAGTATTTTAAATTTATTTTTTCATTTTAAGCAAAATGTAATGGATTTTTTGTCCCCCAAATTTTTACATTTTTCTGTATGATGAAAAAAACATCCTTTGACCCCCTGAAAGTACTTTTTTTTTTTTTTTTTTTGGTGTGACACCTGGCATTGAATCCAGGCATGTTTTACCCCTGAGTTATACCCTCAGCCCTATTTTTATTTTTCATTTTGAAGCAGAATATCATTAAGTTGCTGAGACTGGCTTTGAACCACGATCCTCCTGTCTCAGATTCAAAACCACTAGTAATAAAGTCCCGTGCCACCATGCCCAGATTATCTTTCCTCCTCTTCCTCCTCCTCCTCCTCCTCCTCCTCCTCCTCTACTTGCTCCTCCTCCTCTTCTTCCTCCAAGAATCTGAGTTTTAACAATTTTCCACATTTAGAAATGGACCATTCCAGACCATTTCTCTGGAATGTACCCCTTTTTCATGGCCTTCTCTTAAACTATACCCCTACTTCCCTAAGTTAACATATTGCCTTTAAAAAAATTCCAAGTTTTTATGAGTCCCTAAAACTATTGTGAGCCATTCGCACTGTGCTATTGTGATTAATGGAAGCTGGGCCTGCATCAGTGAAGTAAGATCATAATTAGTATGAAATAAAATAGATCCTTTCTATTCTGAGCCCTGAATTTTACCTGGTAACAGACCTATCCACAGTAGATGATTGGTGGCAGGTCAAATTAAAAGGAGTCTGAGATAATAGCTTCTCTACAAATCTCCCTTTCTTAAAGTGCTAGTCCTTCTAGCTGAAAGAAAGTCTTAAATCTACTTACTAACTTAACTCATTTGCCTGCTAGGCAAGTTCTTTACCACTGAACTACACCCTCACCCTCATTTGCTAACTTTAAGTAATAGACTAAACTGGGAAATTATATGTATAGTGCTAGACTAAGATTGTTTTCCAGTGTTCTGTGATAACACACACACACACACACACACACACACACACACACACACACACACATGCACACACACACACACACACATATTTTTGTGGGAATGATACTGGGATTGAAGCTGGGGAATTCAAATGTGTGTGTGTGTGTGTGTGTGTGTGTGTGTGTGTGTGTGTTAGTAGGGATTGAATTTAGGGGTATTCTTCCTCTGAGTTCCACCTCAGCCCCTACTTTTTGGAAACAAGATCGTGTTTAGTTGCAGAGGATCTCACTAAGTTGCTGAGATTGTCCTCAAACCTACGAGCCTCCTGTCTCAGACTCCCAAGTACTGAGGTTATGGGTATGTACCACCACACCCAGATATTCTTGTGATATTGAACAAACAATTATATTTCAAATAGATTTTAGGGAACTACTGAAATTTTTAAGGGTTGGAATTAATGAAATAGGTGACTAAACATTGATGATGACTATGATGATGATAACTGCCATAATCATGATGTTCTCTTAGATATGTTCATTCACTCAATATTCTGAGAGCTTTGTGTAGACTAAAATATTTTTTTTAATTTTTTAATTTTTTTATTGGTGCACTGTATTCATACATCATAGTGGGATACAAACTTTTGTAGACATATATGCACACATCGCCCAGTCAGCCCCCACCAGAACCCCACCCCATTCTCTCCCCATCCCTCCCTCCCATGCTTGGCTTAGTGGTTGACATCTAGTATTATAGCAATTTATCCAAAATTAAAAATGATAATCTCACATAACAGTTTCATTTGTCTGATACCAAGCTTTTGATGACTTAAAGATAACATTTCAATATTTCTTTTTGCTTTCTTTCTTACCAGAGAATATTTTTTTTCTATTTTTTTAGGTAAAACTATCATATATTTATATATTTATTTTTCAGAAAAAAAATCTATCCTAATATGGAAAATGGACTCTAGATACCCAAAACGATCTTGAAAGAGAACAAAGCTAGAAGATATATATTTTCTGATTTCAAACCATATAAAGCTACAATAACTGAAACAGTGTAGTACTATTCTAAAGGCAGATATATAAACCATTGGAGTTAAATAAAAGCCTAGAGCTAAATTCTTCCCTATATTGTCAACTTATTTTTGACAAGGTTTCCACAAACATTTGGTGGTGGAAATAATAATCTTTTAACTAAATATTGTTGAAACATAATAATTACACGGAAAAGAATAAAGTTGGACCCTTACCTAATCCCATATACAAATATTAACTCAAAATAGATAAAAGACCTAAATATAAATCTTAAGACTATAAACTTTTAAGAGAAAATCTGGTTCATAAAACCTCACAACATTGAAATTGGCAGTGATTTCTTGGATATGATTTCAATGGCACAGGCAACAGAAGAGTATACAAACTCCCTAAAAAATAAAAAAAAATATTGTATATCCAAAGACAATGTAAACAGAGTTAACAGTTACTAATAGAATGGGATAAAATATTTCCAAATGCTATATCTGAAGGTATATTAATATTCCAACTAGAAATCCTAAAAATTAACAACAATAAAGGCAAACAATACCATTTAGAGATAGGTAAAAGACTAACATAAATAATGAATCTCCACAGATAACCAGTCTTAGTTGTCTGTTGGATGGAAACTCTTGTTTCTCTGGTTCTGGTGTGTGTTACCTATTTCTTCTTTGTAGTTAATCTCTTTGAGTATTTTCTCTAGCGCTGGTTTTGAAGACATAAATTCCTTCAGTTTCTGTTTGTCATGGAAGCTTCTTATTTCTCCATCTAATTTGATAGAAAGTTTTGCTGGGTAGGAAATTTTTGGCTGGAAGTTGTTTTCTTTCAGAATTGGGAATATGTTACTCCAAGCTCTTCTGGCTCTCATGACTTGGTTTGGGAAGTCTGGAGTGATTCTAATTGGTTTGCCTCTGAATGTCACTTGGCCCTTTGTTTTTGTTGCCTTTAAGATTCTCTGCTTGGCTTCCACATTGGTCATTTTGACAATTATGTGGCGTGGGGATCCTCTTCTCCGATCCTGTCTAAAGGGAGTTCTATAAGTTTCTTGGATCTGTGTATCAACCTCTTGCTCTATGTTTGGAAAATTTTCTGCTATTACTTCCTTGAAGAGATTGTTGATCCCTTTGGTTTCACTTTCTTTTCCCTCCTCTATTCCAATTATTCTTAGGTTAGCTCTCTTAAAATGGGCCCATATTTCTTCAATATCAGATTCCTGCTGTCGGATATTTTTTCCTAGATTAGAAACTATGTGTTCATATTTGGAATTATCATCTTCTAAGAGTGAGATTCTGTTCTCCATGTGGTCTAATCGGTTGTTTGTGCTTTGAATTGAGGCCTTTACTTCATTAATTGCATCCTTTATCTCTTTTTGGCTCTGAGTTCTTTTCGAAGCACCTCTATTATTTCTACAGTTATTTTCCTGATTTGATCTTCTAGAGATTTCTGATTTTCTGTTTTATCGGGTTCTGATGTTGTGGGGTTGTGGGCATTCATTGCTCCAGTATTATTCCTCTTTCCCATGATTTCGGAAGTTTGTGCCTTCTCTGGGTTCTTCCCTTGGGTCACTATGACTTCACTTAAGGTGTTCTGGATCTCGAGTCTGTAGTATCTCAGACCCCACTACTCCTTTACTGGGGGTTTTAGCACAGAGTCTCCAACCCAGGGAGTCGATAGAGGCTGCTTTAGACTGTGGGGGGTGCCAGATTGCACGTTCTCCTGTGGTGTGATATCTCTGCCACCGCCCCTCCCCAACTGGATCAAGTCCCAGAGAGTACAGTACTGGGATTTCTCCTCTGTGGCCCGCAATTTGACTCACTGTTCTTGAGTACGCAGATGTAGCTGTACTGGATTTGGTGAATTCTCTGCTGCTGCTGCCGGTGGCAATATGGCGCCACTGTTACGCCCTCGGCCGTGAGGCTGGCGTATTTCTTCTTGGTTTTGATTTCCACTCTGAATTCCTGCAGCGTGTGCTGAGCTCAGCCACTGGGAGCTTTAGATGCTCTCTGCACCGAGAAATCCCACCTGGCTGTTCCGCAGCGGCTCACCTCGGCTTTCTGTAGCTGTCCGGTGAAGTTGCCGCCGCTGCCGCCGGCAGTATGGCGCTGCTGCCGCGGTCTCGGGCGTGAGGCCGGTGTATCTCCTCTGTGGCTCTGTGCTCTGTTCTCAGTTCGCTTTCTCTCTGGAGCCTGGTGATTTTTTTTGTTTCTCTGGTGATGGTGTTTTCTGGCTATGAAAGGCGCTGATTTTGTGGTAATGGAGATTAGTTGTTAGCGGGGCTCTTAAGCCCCGCTTTTCTCGGTCGCCATCTTCCTGGAAGTCCCCTAGACTAAAATATTTAATCTTCACAGCCCTACAATGTGGGCACAATTATAATCCCATTTTTACAGTGGGGTAGACTAAGGTATAGAAATGTTTGGTAATTTGATCAAGGTGACCCAGGTGGTATAGCAAGAGTCCCTATATTTAACCCTGAGTGCCAGTGGCAAATACTATTATTGCTTCTAAAGGGCAGAAGGGCAGAGAATACTGACTTATTGGCTGACTAAATGGAACATTGACCCATGGGAGGCTGCACAGAAGATCTTGTGGCCAGGAGAGATCGTGCCAATGACCCTTCTTCCAGGCCCAAGCTCTGTAAAATGTTCCCATTTCAGAGTTCCATCAACATCCTTACCAGGACTGTCAGGAGACAATTTACCCAGTGGCTCTCCCAAGGAAAATGAAGGTTATAGCCTTGAAGGATGAAAACTTTCTTGTCTACTTGTATTCTTCTGATAGAGTTCAATAACTTTGTTCCCCACAGAAAGTTTTAATATCATCCTACTTCTTATTAGCATTTATTTATGCATGTTCCATCTTTTTTTTTTTTTTTTTTTTTTTTTTTTTGCATGTGTGGTACTGGGGGTGGAACTCATGGGCATTGTACCTCCGAGCTACACCCACAGCCCTATTTTTTAGTCTTTATTTTGAAACAGGGTCTTGCTGAGTTGTGAAGGGCCTCTCTAAGTAGCTGAGGCTGTAAGTGAACTGCGATCCTTTGGTCTCCGCCTCCCAAATGCTGGGATTAAAAGGATTACAAGCATGCGCCACTGTGCCGGGCTTGCATGTTCTATCTTTATGTACCTGAGTGTTCTATCTTTATGAGTCTGAGTGTATCTTCTGAATTTGAATATTAGCCAAATAGATAATATAAGAATTATATTTACAGTCTGAAATGAAACGTCTCTCAGGAATCAGTTAAAGAGGCTTTTTCCCCCTTTAAAAAAGATATATTATCTGTGCTCGTGGAGTTGACAAATACTGGCTTACATTTGTTATGATTACCTTAGTTGTGTCACATTCACATCAATCTATGCTTTGATTATACATTTGCCTGGACACTGGGAGAGAATGCACAATGTCTCCGATAAGACAGTGTATCTGCAGAGGCAACGTAAGTGGTCATGGTGCAATTTCAAGTGCTGCAGCACTCCCTTGTCGCGTCCCTCGACCAGCGATTAAGACACGACACGAAGCTCTTCTTGCAAGCCGTTTATTCAGGATACTAGTAATGGCGGAATGGCAGAATGGCATGGCCTGGCAAAGATCTGCCTTGCGCAGGGGATTATAAACATTAACCCTCCCAATCACTCCCTGCCACGTCTCACTCACTCATTGGCTCATGCTCGTCAGGCCACCACCACGTCATGCGTTACATAACCTTAGCCTCCAAATATGGAGTTGCTTCCTGCACAGCCATGTGTCAATCAAGCTCAGAGGCAAGAGGCAGGAAGCCGGCGCCATTTTCTAGTTCAGAGGCAGGAAGCCGGCGCCATCTTCTAATGGCGGCTCGCCACACTCCCTCAGGTATCTTCAGTCTTGTAGGAGTGTGGAGAGAGACTGCCCTGAGGTGGGAGTTCCATCAGTAGCCTGCACCCCCAGACAGCTCTGCTTCCCTGATGAATCTTCTTCATTCCATCCCCAAAAGATCTGGCAAGGTTTGAGCTCATCCAGTGTTAGGAAATAGCTGAGATTAGCACAATCCTTTCTTCAGCAATACTTGGCTTTAAACAGGGATTTTTTTTTTTTCTTTTTTGGTACTGGGAATTGAATTCAGAGGTATTCTACCTCTAAGATATACTCCCAGCCATATTCTATTTATTTATTTATTTATTTATTTATTTATTTGCAGGTTTTGAGGATTGAACCCAGAGGCATTTGACCTCCAAGCTACACCCCTGCCCAATTTTTTATTCTTTATTCTGAAACAGGGTCTCACTGAGTTGCAGAGGGCCTCACTAAGTAACTGAGGCTGTCCGCGAACCGTGATACTCCGGTCTCAGCCTCCCGAATGCTGGGATTACAAGCGTGCGCCACCACGCCCGGCTCTCTATTTTTATTTTGAAACATGATCCTGCTAGGATGATGAAAGTCTCACTAATTGCTGAAGTTGTCCTCAAACCTGCAATCATCCTGTCTCAGCCTCCCAAGTACTAGGACTATAGGCATGTGCCACCACACCTAACTAAAAGGGAACTCTTAAACGTAGAAAAAAATTGAAGATCCAAAGAAAATAAATGGTGTCATTTGAGGAATCCTGAAAGGAGGTATCAGAAAGGCAGAAGGAAAATGAGACAAGGGTTTCATGATACCCCTCAAATTATTCCTCCTAGACTTGCACTAGTCCTTCCTAAATGAAGGTAATACTAACTAGATGGATTTTGTTTATAGTCAATCTATTTGTTTTTGTACTTGAGATCATACTTTTTTTGTACTTGGAAGTATTCTACTTCCAAGCTACACTCTAAGTCTGATTTTATTTGGAAACAGAGTCTTACTAGGTTACTAAGAACCTTGCTCAGTTGCCACTGCTGGTTTTGAACCTCAAATCCTCCTGTCTCGGCCTCCCAAGTACTGGGATTACAATCGTGCACTACCATGCCAGGCATAATCAATTTTTTTTTAAGAAAAACTAATCATAATTTTATTTTTTCCATTTTTGTTCTTCTTTCTTTCTTTCTTTCTTTCTTTCTTTCTCTTTCTTTCTTTCCTTCTTTCTGTAGTACTGAGTATTGAACCCAGGGGCATTCTACATTTGAAATATATTTCTTAGACCTTTTTAAAACAGAGTCTCACTAGATTGCTGAGGCTAGCTTTGAACCTGTGATCTTCTTGTTCAGCCTCCCAAGTACTGGGATTATAAGCATGTGTATAACCACAGCTGGCTACTTTCTCCACTTCTTAAAAAACTTGTCTTCACCTACAAATAACTTCATTTTTACCTTTGTAGCTAAACCTAAGAGATTTTTTTAAACTCTCACAAAAAAAGAAAATATATCTAAACATAAGGAATTAATTTTTTAAGCCAGTCATGACTATACCTGTTAGAATAGCTAAAATTTACTATAAGTTACAATAAAGACTGACTAGAGTGTTGACAAATATGTGAAGAAACTGAAAATCTCATATACTGCCATGGGAATGACCAATTGAATATCCACTTTGGAAAATTCACCATTTTTTTTAAATTAAGTATGCATTTTCCATATGGTTCAGCATTCCATTCTTGGATATTTACACAAGAAAAATTAGAATATCCGTATAAAGGTCTATGCACAAATGTTCATGGCAGTTTTATTTATGAGAGCCCTGAGTTCTAAAGTATTTCAATAAGTGTACCAATTAGAAAATCATGATATATCCATACAATGAAATGAAATAAAACAAAATAAAACTTAGCATTCATTGTATCTAATCTGTCAGATAAATCTTTCCACCATCAATAACAAATACAGTAGTTGAAGGTTAAACAATAGATGCAATATCTTTTAAGAAATGTTAAAACTTCCATGTATAATTAGGGAGGTACAAGTGGAAAGAAGATACCAGAAGCCAGAAGCACTGCCAGTCTTGTAAGTCTCTTAAGGGAAAGAACATCGACATACTCTCTCCATCTTTTTTTTTGGACTAAGAGCCCACAGCAGTGACCACATCCAGGGATAACTTTCATAACAGTCATTGGGTCAGGAAGCCAGGGAGGTGGGGAGGTTATAAAAAGAGAAAAGAAGGAAAGAAAGAAGGAAGGGAGGGAGGGAGGGAGGGAGGAGGGAAGGGAAGGGAAAGGAAGGGAAGGGGAGGGGAGGGGAGGGAAGAGAAGAGGAGAGGAAGGAACAATGAAAGAAAGGAATGAAAGACTAACATAACAGAAAAAAATTGATCAGCTGTCAAGGTGATCTTGGTGGGGAGACACTTTTCTTAGGTGACCTTTTCTACCGTACATAGCACCACCTTGAGGAAAACAATGGGAAATTCCATTTCACATTTTAAAAAGCCCAGTTCACGCCCTGGTTTATTCACTCAGTATTTACCTAGAACTTGTATGTGTACCAAGCACTCTTGTGGGTGCTTGGAATACAACAATGATCCAGAAACCAAACAAAAAATAAGCCCTGTCTTCTTGGAGCTTAGTTATCAAGAAAAGCAGTTTTTTAAAGTAATGTGTGGTTATGTTAAATTAATGTTAAAATTTCTTTGAAAATGAGGTAAGATTTAAAGGAAGATTTTGAATCAAAAATAGTCAAACAAGACTATTGCAAATTTTTCTTTTTAAATGAATTCCACAGAAGATATTTGCATAAATTAGGGTTAATTTGTGCCATTACATAGTCGACCCTAAAACTTCAAAAAACAGTGTCTTGGATGCCGTGACATACTCTCTCAATCTTTCTTCTGGGCTGAGAGCCCACAGCAGTGACCACATCCAGGGATGATCACGCTTTCTTAACAGGCTTTGGGCGATGGCTGCTTCCATCTACAGAACATGTTAGGAACTTTTTTTAGCCAAAAACATTTTTCAGTCTTCTTTTCAACCTGGATGGGTTCTATTGCTATGTCTTCAGTTTCGCTTATTTTTTCTTCCATCCTAATTGTTCTTCATCCTTTCTAAGCATAAGCATGTTTTATGTCAGATATTCTTTTTAATTCTCAAATTTTAATTGTAATTCTAAAAATTTTTTTCTATTTATCTCATTATGCCTAAATTCATTCAATTCCTCAGCATTTGAACACGAGTTATAAACTCATTAAAATAACTTAAAGTGAAAACATAGATGGAAATAATCCTGGCTTTAGCCGTGATTCCTAGGAGTAATGCTGAAAGCCTTCCTTTCAAAGTCCTTTGTCCGGCTACAATGTTACCCAGTGCTAGAAAGTAAAGCCTTTATATTGGGATATATTTACATCCTAGAGGTGCCATGAGCATCTCTATAATCTTAGACAAAATTACTTAACTTCTCTAAGGCTTAAATATCTTGGTCATAAAATAAGGGTGGTTTTTGTTTTATCAAAGACACTAGGTTTTATTTAAAAAAATTAAAATAGTAAAAGTAACCCTAGTACATTGATTGACACATAACATAGACACTGTGTATCAGAAAAGTAGAAACCAGCTGGGCATGGTGGCACATGCTTGTAATCCTAGCACTTGGGAAGCTGAAAGCGGAGGATCCCTGTTTGCAGACAGCCTCAGCTACTTAGTGAGGCCCTCTGCAACTCAGTGAGACCCAGTTTCAAAATAAAGAATAAAAACTAAGGCAAGGGGGTATGGCTCAGAGGCCGAATGCCCCTGGGTTCCATCCCCAGACCCACAAAAAAATTTTTTTTAATTTAAAATTAAAATTAAAATAAAGAAAAGTAGAAACCACATATCAGAGAGATTTTTATAGAACAAATTGTTGAAGCTGGTATTGGAAAACAAAAACTTACCCAGGGGTAAAAGAAACAGCAGAACTCAGACACCCCTTGTGGCTATAGAAGCAGAGGAAAGAGTTGGAATTTTACAAAATAAGAGGTTAGAGGAAGGGAACCAGGAACCCCAGAGGAGAGAGTGTGCTGCTTGGGCTGGTGTTGGTGCCCTAAGACTCGGGGCAGTAGTTGTATTTCTCCTCTCTCAGGAATCTTGTTCTTTTTGCCTGATATCCTGTCTTGAAAGCCATTTCATGTAACTTGTTTATTGTTGCTTGTTAGAAGAGTATTCTTGCTCTTGTTCAGAACAGAAAGTACATGAATCTTTCTAAATAAATAAAATATCCCCCTTTGGAGGGATAATTTTAATGAATTCTGTCTTGCTCTTTTTAGTTTTTTTTTGTAAGTCAGTGTACTTATGAAAACAGGCATTGGCATCATTTAGATAATATTAGCAAAATGCATCTTTCTGATATGAGACTTAAGACTTTTAAATCATTCTTACCTTGCTCTGCTTCCATATCTAATCCATCAATAAGTTCAGACTTAGAACTATGTCCAGAATCCTAATTCTTCTCACCATCCTTACTGTGACTCCTTGTGCTCCCATAGTGATGGGCTGCTTCGCCACAGAACCAAAGCAATGGGGCCAAATGGTCATGAACTGGAACCGCCAAAACTGTGGCCCCAAATAACCCTTTTCTTGTGCGCAAGTACGTTTGAATCACTTTGAATATCACTATAATATATAATTACAATGGACTAATAAAAGTTTATAAAATAAGGTAGAAATTAAAAAAAAAAAAAACCCTTTTCTCTTTCTCTGTTGATTAACTCGGGTATTTATTATAGTGCCAGAAGGTTGACTGATACACAGAGCAGCACTTTTCTGCAGAGTCCATCAAGCACATGACTTAGTTCTCCTTCTATCAAGAGTTCTCATGCAGAGCCTGGTACGTGGTGAATATGCAGCAAATCTTGAATTGCCATGTCACTTTGGAACAGGGGTCTGTTTTTTCTGTCTGGTTAAATCAGCCACCCAGCCATACTAGAGGGAAATGCACTCCCATCAGCCACAGTGAATGGCTTTCAATTTTAACGATTCTCTACTGCGTAAAGGGATAGTAAGAAGGTGAGCATGAAGCTTCTCTCTCCTGAAACAGCTTTGGTTGCTGGTGTGTGTGTGTGTGTGTGTGTGTGTGTGTGTGTGTGTGTGTGTTGAGAACTCACATATCTCTAGGCTTTGGTAGACTGTTGACAATGAAATCACACTTCATCACTATCAAAAAGCAGGCATTTGTTTGCCCTGGCTCATGTACAACTCCAGCTTTTGCAAAGTCCACCCTGCTCCCAGCCCCTGCCCACGCAGTGTCCTCGGGGTTATCAGGGGGTGTTCCTCCTGTGTTCTCATGGTTTCTGAGAACTACCCCTCCTCTATAAGCTATGTCCCACAGCTGCCTACAAGAGTGTCTCCTTGCCACAGGAGGCAGGATACCCTAATGCTGAGGCCAGGAGCACTGCTTCCCACAGCTCTCACTGCCTCTGCTTCTGCCGGTGGTGGAGCAGTCCTGGGCTCCATCTGATGGGGAGAAAGCATTTCTCTCTTCTCTTTACGGCAAGCTATTACCTGATTCCTGCAGCACAGCTGCTCCTGTTCACAGCCACATGCACAGCACAGAAGACAGACTCTTCCGCCTCTGCCTGCAGTCCTCTCTGTCCAGCCCATGCTTTCCACTGTCAATACGTGCTTTTCTCCCTTGTACAGAGCACCAAGGGCCCCCATTTTTTTTTTTTTTTTGGCGGTACTGGGCATGGAAACTAGGGGCATTCTACCTCCAAGCTACACCCCTCCCAGCTCTATTTTTTTTTTTTTTTTTTTTACTCTTTATTTAGAAACAGGCTCTCACTGAGTTGCAAAGGGCCTCACTAAGTAGCTCAGGCTGGCTGTGAACCACCATCCTCCTGTCTCAGCCTCCCAAATGCTGGGATTACAAGCGTGTGCCACCATGCCCAGCTCTCAAATACTACTTTAGGCAAATAAACAGCAATAAGCCACAAATTCAAACACTACATTCTCAGCTGGACTAAGCCACTGCATCCTGCCACACAGTTTAAGACCAAGGGAAGCTTGCTTATTGGTTAGTTTGGTGTAGTGTTACCTCTCATTCCTGGTCATGCAGGGTGAATGGGACTCTACCTAACTCTTCCAGCTGAAATTCACTGTTGGAAAACAGAGATTCTGGTTCCAGTTCTTCCTGAGGCCATTTAGGTGCTTTTGAAATATCTAGTTAACGGGTAGGGAATATTTCCCCACGTACAAAATACGATGATCAATCTGCAAGGTTTCTAAAATCTCTCTCAGGCCCAACATTGCATGAGGTTTGGTGCAAATAAAACAAAATAATCTCCTCTGTGGTGGCTTTCAGTGATGATGATGGTGGTTATGGATGTTTTCTGTAATAATATGTGCTATTATATTTATTTTTTATTGTGGCACTGGGCATTGAACCCAAGGGAATGTATACCTCTAAGCTATACTTCAGCCCGATTTTAACTTTTATTTAGAAACAGGGTCTCACTGAGTTACAGGGGGCTTTATCAAGTAACTGAGGCTGGCTGTGAACCTGTGATCCTTCTGTCTCAGTCTCCCAAGTACTGGGATTATAGGTGTATGCCGCTCTGCTGGCTATTATAGTTCTTATATTGCAGTTAGTTATTGTCTTAATCTAAACATGTTTCTTTCACATACAGCTATGGTGTAACCTGTGAGTAACACTATGTCCTATGTCAGTTATTAAAAATCAAAATTATTTTTTTCACTATAGTGAAGCTCATATTGAATTTGAAAGAAGGGTATAATATGCCTAATGAGAAAAAAAATCAGTGTGAAGTGCCTCTCTGAATATATTATCCTACCCTGCATTGAACAGGATGTATTGTCCTGGCTTCCTATAACTGCTAATGCCAAGGTACTACATAATGTAGGCATAGTTAACAAATGTAACCAAAATTGTTGATATTTCTGTGTAAATATCAACAATTAGTAGTGATAATATTAATAGTCACATTATTTCACTTTGAACTTTATTCAAACAACCTCAGCAGTTTGCGAGTGCCCAGAACGTGAGAGTGAGTTCATTCATATTCTCTCATATGTTCGGGTACAGACGACATCGTTCACGGTACTTTCCTAGAAGACAAAAGAAGGATGAACAATTTCAGTGTTATTGATAAAAGCTGACAGCTATAAAAATACAAACTAAGTTGGCCATACACAGTAGTTTTTGCATCTATATAGATTATATAAATAGATGCTTGCTATATATATATGGTGTATACATATGTGGTGTATATATAAGAAATATTTGTATATAAATTAAAAAAGCATAAATTTATAATTTTAAGGCTTTATTAATATACTTTAAATTCACCCACTGAGGCCATTTTGCTACCTTACATGTTCTACATATTTCAAATAATAACAATGCTAACATATCAATGTAGTGTTGTATAATTTTCATACCTGTCACTATATTTTCATATATATAAATATAACATATGTATGGTTTTATATATATCATATATTTTTATCAGAGGACACACACACACACACACACACACACACACACACACACACACCTCAGAAAAGCTTCTGTGAAGGTACTATCTACATTTTAAAGGCAAGGAACTGGAACCTCAGGCGGGTGAGTTGTCCAAAGTTCCAAACACATTGAAGGGCAGAGCTGAATCTGAATCTTTGGATTATTTGTCTACTATCCTTCCAAATGAACCATTTACTTATTGGCTATTCATGGAATTATTTATTTACCTGCCCATTTGTTTGCTAATGTCATTATACAAAGCAACAAATTAATCATTCTTAATCCTTACCTTCTAAAGTTAATGAGGAATACAATGGACTCTCAATTAAAAGATATCACCATATTAGGATGAGGATAGATTTTGTTATTGTTGTTACCTCCATATAATTCTCACATTTTTCTTTGAACTATTTTATATTATACCCATAATTACTTGTTCTTCATTGGAGTGAAAGGTTTGAGAGGAAGAGAGGCATTGAAACTCTTGCTCCACTCTTTAAAAGTAGGAAAGATGGCCTGGGAAGCCAAACTGGGAGGAAGCAGAAAGGTAAAAAAATGTACAAACTTTGATCTGGACAGGGGTCATATACCCAGTACTTGGGAGGCTGAGAGAGGAGGATTGCATTTTGAAAGACAGCCTCAGCAACATAATGAGACTCTGAGCAACCTAGTAAGAGTCTGATTCAAAACAAAAACATAGATACTGACTTTGATATTCTTGTGGTGGGGACTGGGTAAGGGCTAATAGGGTGACGTGTGCATGTATGCCTCTACCACCTTGTACTCCATTAACATGCACCACTAGAAAATTTTAAAAAATAAAAAAAGAAGGGCTGGAGGTGGAGCTTGCAGGTAGAATGCCCTTGGGTTCAGTCCCTAGTACTGTCCCCCAATAGTACAAGTTTTAAATTGAAACCAACTGAATTTTAGTCCCAGCACTACAACATTTTTTTCTAGCTTTGTGTCCTTAAGGAAGTCAGTGTCTGAATCTTAGTTTCTACGGAGGTTAAGTGGGCTAATAAATTTTTACACAGGATTATTCTGAGTATTGGATAAATAATGCATGAAAGATATGTTAGTTCTTACCTGTGTTAATTCATCCATGTGCCAAAAAAGGGCACCACTGTTGGGAGCCATTAAGGTTTTCCCCTAAAAGAATATTTCTGACTCGGCTGACTGTCCTTCGCCCAGAGTCAACAAAGTTTGGGCTCACAGAAAGTTCAAAGTAAAAGGTCTGGGAGAAGATCAGGTGGTGATGGCACAAGGATACTGATTAACCTACCTGTAATGTACGTGCTTTGGATTGGTCTCTATTGTATTCCGGTGGTGATAGCACGAGGATATTGATTGACCTGTAACTCTATAAACACCTCAAGAAAAATAAACACATTGTCGGCCCGAGAGAGATGATATTGACCCAGAAGTAGGTCGGCCAGTAGGTAGGCCAGGGAGTCGGCCCAATAGAGAATACTGACCCAGGAGTAGTCGTCGACCAGTAGAGATATTGACCCAGGAGCAGGGGTCAGCCAATAGAGATAGTGGGCTGGCAGCCCACCCCATGTTAGAATTAAATATTCTCGGAATCAAATTCTAAGAGTTGAATTCTTCATCCTCACGCCTCTCTTCAGAACCCATACTTTTGCCGGCTGGCTCTGGCACACCACCTTTGCTTTACACTCCTAGTTTAAACGTACCTTTCATGCTTTGGCATCAATTTGGAAGAACAGTGAGGAGTTAATCCTAATATAGGGTGGAGGAGAGGCAACACCCCTCAGCCCCTGTTGAAATCTTTATTGCACAAAGACATGTTTGCTTTCATTTACACTAGAGTCAAACAATTAGGTTATACAATTTTAAATTCCTCTTTAGTTTTTTAGTTCCTCCATCCATATACATTTTGTAACATTTATGATTATATATTTTTCTGCCAATGTTTCTCTCAATTCTTAGAAAGCAAGAGGAAAACGAAAACTGGCATTCCTTTTCCTTGTTGTAGAACAAGTTATTTCAGTGATTCTTTATCGGGTACTGCTGTAAGAGAGAAAGCCGAGAAGCAGCTCACTCACCACCACAAGTTTCCCATCCACCAATTTTCTTCGGATGGTGGTTTCCTTGCTATTCCAGTCCTGAACTTGAACCAGGGAGTCATTATCCAGGGTGACTGTGCTCTGAAAAAGAGGCCAAGCCAAGTCAGATTGGATTGTCATGCACTAACGCTAACATTTTAACTGGGGCCACATATTTTTTCTCCATTGTTATACTTTTAGGTTTTTTGTTTTGTTTTGTTTTGTTTTGTTTTTTGGTGGTACTGGGGTTCCTGGAAACCCTTCTACCTCTGGGCTACACTCCCAGACACCTATTTTTTATATTTTTATTTAGAAACAGGGTCTCTTAAGCCAGCAAGGCTGGCTTCGAACCTCTGTGACCCTTCTCTCTCCACCTCCCAAGTGCGGGGATTACAAGCATGTGCCACAATGTCCGGCTATATTTAGGTGGTTTTAACAGTATTGACAATCTCATTTATTTTAAGACTTTTTCAACAATAAATTTATTTATTGGCTAGTTCTTCTAGGAGGGGAAGGTATTTTATAAGAGTCAAAACATAACTTGAAAAGTGATATTTTTTTAATCTTTTGTTTTATGGGCAAGGCATTGTGTTTTGTGCAAAGAATCACAATTAAGTTTCACCTTTAAAAATATACGGGAAGCTAATTCAAACTCCCAGTTTAAAGTCTTACTTAGAGGAGGAAAGCCCCCTTTCCTTCCTACTCTAACAGTTTTCAGCTTTTTCTTTATAGTAGTTTCTCTTTAAAAAATTAACAAACATCTTTGTTAAACATATATTTCAAAATTCTCTCATTTTATGTTGTACAGAAATTTGAAGTCTTATGTTTATTTAGTAACTACCATTTAAAATGGTAAGAGCAGAACATGGTGGTACATGCCTACTATCCCAGCAATTCAAGAGGATGAGGCAGGAATTTCGGAGGTTTGAAGGCAGCCTGGTCAATTTAACAAGATTCTGCCTTGAAATAATACGTAAAAAGGGATGGGGGTATAGCTAGTGGTAGAGAGCCCCCGGGTTTAATTCCCAGTATCCTAAAGATAAAAAAAAGACAGTAAGTCAGTAAGTAAAAAAGTGATATGATAATTCCTTTCATCAGGAGATCAGCCTCCATAGAAATTGGCAATCCGCTACTGAATATTTTGTGTGTGTGGTACTGGAGGTAGAACCCAGAGGTTTTCTACCTCCGGGCTATACTCCCAGACCTAGTTTTTTTTTTTTATATTTTATTTGGAAACAGAGTCTCACTAGGTTGCGGAGAGCCTCACTAAGTAGCTGAGGCTGGCTTCAAACCTGTGCAATCCTCCTGTCTCAGCCTCCAAAGCGCGGGGATTACAAGCATGTGCCACCATGCCCGGCTTTGAATATTTCTTGATGAACTATTTTGTATCAAAAACTAGGTTCTGTGAAACACAAGAAATACAACCTTGAGGTGCTTATGTCCTGGTGTGGGAAAACAGAAAACAAACAACAAACAAAGTAAAATACTTGGTATAAGAAAATGACAGTCGAACTGGAGCTATGAACTGTGAGACTGTGTGTGTGTGTCACTTTCAGACTGACACAATAAAGAGCCCAGAATCTGTTTTATCTTGTTGACCAAGGAGATTGCATGTTCTAGATTGCACAGATATAAAGTAATTGAACTTCTTTGTCCTGAATCTCTGAGAAACTAAGAGAGGCAGACACACACTCAACTTCCTGATCTCTACTCCAACACTGAACTTTTAATTAGAAATAATTCCCCATTGTGTTTAGTCACTGAGTGCCCATGATTCATCTGTTACAGGAACATATCCTTCGTTATACCAGCTAACAAGTTTTATTCATTGTGAATCTATTTGTAGAAAAGGGGGAACTTTTGTTTCTGAGAAGTCTCGATATTATTCTAGAAAAATGATCCTCTAAATGTGGTCTGGAAGCATCAGTCTCAGAATCATTGTGAAAAATGCAATTTTCAGATGTCTACCCCAGACTTCATGTCCGTAACTATGGGGCTGACAGTATTTTTCCACAAGTATCCCAGGAGGGTTAATGTATATTAATATTCAATGTCGTGTTAGCCAAAGGTTTAAACAGTAAAGACTTTATAGATGTTTGCTACTATTGCTTTCTTAGCATGAACTCTAATTTGCAACCTGATGAGAATTATCTGAAAGACTGTCATAGACATCACCTTGGTTTTATGGCCGCTTGGTGTGGTTTCTTCAAACTCCTCTCCCAGTTTAAAGGAAATCTCATTGTTTCTAAAGATGCTTTTGGTTTTAATGGTGATCATGTCTCCATCCGTACGGATGGTCACGGTGGGTTTTGCCAGACAGCCCAATTTCCTGCTGGCTTTTCCTACTCCTGGAAATCAGATAAATGGACAAATCAGTAAATCTACTGTTGGCACCAAGAAATCATGTTGTTTGTATAATTCTTTAATAAGAAGGAGGTTTGGGAATTAAACAGATTTAATGCCTCATAAAGTCAAATATTTAAAGCTAATAGTTGCACCACCCATTAAAATCCATTATTTTTGACAGAAAAGTCCACTTCCAGTTTTGTTGATTGTCTTCTCTAGTCTGTAATTAGTTATTAACTTCCTTGGCTCAAGGGCTCCTCTAAACAGCTCTTTAAATCTAAGAACCATATCCCTATTTTAAAAATTTAGCCATTTAACATGCAAACAATACTTTGGTATGAATTCTTCCATATTTTTAGCTTTTTGCTGACATTTATATGCAGAGCTTGTTTCCTCTAGTATGCATTTTTATTGTAAAATACTCAGAATACAAATTTATCATTTTAGCCATTTTAAATACACAATTTAGTAGCAACAATACCTCAACCATCCCCACTATATATAGGGTTTTCAAATATATAACTATATTATATGAAGTTATTCAACTCTTTTCCTCCTTATCTACATCTCTTGAATATTTTTGTCAATAAATGCAGATATATATTTTTTCATAGCTATATAATATACCATAGTAGGCACATTTCAAAATTTATTTTCTCTGACCCTCATTGGTGATCAGTTAACTTGCTTCCATTCTTGTTGTTACATATAAGTCTGCAGTAAAAAAAATCTTTCACATATAACATTATATGATACATGTACAAGCATTTTTGATAAAAATAGAAATTCATTCATAACATAACTAAGGTAAATTTCAAAAAAGATACAGCATGGTGCATGGAATCTGTGCTGTAAAACATGATCACAAGATGTGAAAATATTAGACAATGGTTCCCAAAGATATTGATATCCTAATTCCTGGAACCTTTGACTGTTAACTTATAGGCCAGAGGGGATTTTGCAAGCGTAGTTAATTTGCGGATCTTCAGATGGAGAGATAATCCTGGCTTATCAGAATGAGCCTAATAATAAATACAAGATCTTTATACAAGAAGGGAAGGGGGGTGTGAGCCAGCAGAAGAGAAGCAGGCAAAGAGAAAACAGGAGCAAGTTGGGATACGGCCGCATAGCGAGGCACGCCAGCAGCCGCCAGAAGCTAGAAAACATGGTCATTTTAAAAGTTAAAGCAACTCTTTACAAACTAATCACTTTTCAAAATAATGGTGTGATTTTCTTCTTTAGTAAGTGCTTTATTCACATTTGCTTATATAAACCCATGGTAAATTGTTTGAGGGATTATGTTGATTCCAACCTAGTTTCGCACACAACTACATCCTGGGGTTGACAATATTTATTTTCCCTGTGTGAAAAATGGGGATGGACAAGACTAATCTTATATAGAGAAAGTTCTACACCATCTAAACCCCCATTAATACCGGATGTGATATGCAAATAAACATGGCTCACCCAGTTCTTTCATATACTTTTCGAAATTGTCGCAAGAAATAGATTTCCATTTTCCTTGAAGTTGATCCACCATCCTGTCTGAGATAAGCTGTTCTCAAAAGAAAATAGCTTCACATGGATGTGTGTGTTGGTGTTCACTGAAAGAGTATTGGAAACTGTTTTTAATACCATTCTAGGTAGAAAACGCAAGGAGAAAAATCAGGAGAATAAACATAGAAGAACTTTAATACTTGTGATTTTTTTCTCTTACTACCACTTAAAGCAGAATAGCTCTCTTAAATGTAAAAATCCAGGATAAAAATTAAAATAGGATAGTTTATTAGGAGGAATCAATAAAAAGTATTCTGGCACTAATAAAGGATCAAGATAGACACTATCCCTTCCCTAGGGACCTGCCATATCCACAGGGACCTGAGCAGCCACTCTGCAACAGCACCCCGGGGCCCAGGTCTCTTCTTTCTCTGACCAAGAGTGATTCGGAAAAATCCAATTCGTTGACTTTTTGCTGATGTTATATCTCCCTTTTTAATAATTTGAACTAAATACCAGAGTCTACATGTATGGCATTTGGCATTTGAAGTAAAAAGTCAAGATTAGTTAGCATTGAAACATATATCTTAAGGCACATGCATTCTGAACAAGAGATCAACACACACACACACACACACACACACACACACACACACATGCACATCAAAAAAAAAAAAAACTGTGTAACACACACAGGCTTGTTACCGATGTTTCTCCAGATGCCGGCTCAGTCATTATTGTCATAAGAATGACAAATATCTTCTGAGTAAATCCTCCTTAAGAGAACTGGACATGATGGTGCATGCCTATCCCAGTACTTAGGAGGGTAAGTCAAGAGGACCACAGATTTGAGGCCAGTCTCAGCGACTTGATGAGGCCTTCTGCAACTTTGCAAGACTGTTTCAAAATCAAAAATAAAAATGGCTGGGTGTGTTGCTCAAAGGTGGAATGGCCCTGGGTTCAATCTCTAGTACCAAAAAACAAAATCAATATGAAAAGGGCTGGGGGTGTAACTCAGAGGTAGAATTTACCAAAGAAAAATTATAATAATCCTTAATTCAGGCTGCTTTCTCTTTCTTTAAGCCCTGACACTCTGATTCCCACTGATATCTGTAAGGAATCAGAACAGGGGACAAGTAATATATATCAAATGCATCAAGGAGGGATGACGAGACTCAGAGATTCGGCTGAAGGTCAAACTCAGCCTCATATGCCATCAGCCGGAGGCCATTTCAATTCTAGGCAGCACTTGATGTCCTCATATTGACATAGATTATTAAGAAACACCAAAGTTAGGAAATCGTTTTAAGACAAAAAAGAGAATACAGTATTTTCTACTTCCTGTTGAAATTTTAAATCTCCAAACCCCAATATCTATGAAAGCAACCATCCAGGTCAATAGTTTTACTAACAGTTATTCAACAAACATTAATGGAGCAAAAATCTTATAAACTTAATATAAAGCTAAGAAATTTTGCAAATACTACTGATTAAATGTCTAAATTATGGCTGGTAAAGATACACAATACTTTTTTCTTGATACTTTTTTCTCCTGAGTTAGGCAATTTAACATTATGTTTTTTGTGGTGGTGGGGGGGGGGCTGAAGATTGAACCCAGTGGTATTCTACCTCTGAGCTACACCCCCAGCTCTACTGTATTTCTTATTTAGAAACAGGGTCTCACTAAGTTGTTGTGGGCTTCACTAAGATACTAAGGCTGGCCTTGAACCTGTGATCCTCCAGTCTCAGCCTCCTGAGTACTACAGTCACAGATGTATACTAGTGTGCACAAATTATAAGTTTTACCCTAGTGTGCACAAATTGTAAGTTTATGCCCATTCAATTTAATGGGCATGAGGGTAAAGCCAGGAAATGAACCCGAAGACACTGTAAATACTAAAACCAGGTGATGAAGGTACTAAAATTCCTAAGAGTTTTCAAGAAAATGGTGAACATGTTACTGCGTATGTTAGGCACATATCGATTCTCCATCATAAGGAAAATCACTGATGGAATTAGATCCTCGAAGAAGGTGGCAGATCGGGAGCAGTGCCGTTCTCTCAGTGACAGGTTAGACATGGAGTGGCGGCAGTAGATGAATCATAAGGTCGAGCCCTTGTCCTGCCCCTGCTTCAGCCACTGTGGCCCCTTCATGTATCATCATGTCGAGTTCAAAGACTGGCTCTCAATATCCACTGCCAAGTCATTTTGTCTACTTGGTCATTCAGGTGCTGGATACCTTCTGGTCTCCGCTAATGTGTGAGTAATAAATCTCCACACTACAGCCACTCTCACGACCACCCCCAATCATTTACACCAAACATCCACCTGAAATTTTCAGTTCTTCCTGACCCCTGATCAGCCTATCAGACTATTAACCTTTACCCCTGACTACGGATATTTGGTCATAAGCCACCATTCCTGTTCTACAAAATGGGTCCCAGGCACACCACTCTTCACTTTGTCTGTTGAGGTGATTTTTCTTTACCAGTGTCTCAAGCCCCTGCCACTCCAAGCAAAATAAAACCACTATTCATCTTCAGCTTTCCCCAACAGTGAACTGAATGACCCACAAAATACATTCGGGCTTTTCCTTCTCCTCCAGTCGGTTATGAGAGACCCCATATTATCCTAGGCATGACCAGAGGGAGGGGAGCTAGTCCTGCCCATGGCGGGGATGGGGATTAGGGCTACCTGCTCCTGAGGTTACCTTCTGGTGTTGCTCTGGCTTGATCCCAGAGGACTGCTGCCTGGCCTGCCTGAGTTTATGACTCTGGGGGTCTGACAGAACCCAGCTCACAATGGATAGTTCCAGCCAGGCCCATTGTTCCTTGGTTGTCAAGAATTATGTCTCTGCTGGGCCCCAGTAACACACCGGGATTACTTTCTCAAAGGGTTTACAAGTCTCAGCCAAGCCCAGCGGCTCACACCTGTAATCCCAGTTTTTGGAAGGCTGAGACAGGAGGATCATAGACTCAAGGCCAGCCTCAGCAAAGACCCTGTTTTAAAAAAAAATTAAAAAAGCAAAGAAAAGATAAAAAGGTGGGATGGAGTGTAGCTTCGAGGCAGGCTTCTTCTGGGTTCAATTTCTGCTGCCAAAAATAAAAAATAAATAAGAAGGACTGGGAATGTAGGTCAGTGGTAGAATACCGTGGGTTCAATCCCTAGAACCACCAAAGACAGATGTATGGGCTTGCTCTAGAACCCCAGAGGTCTGTGTTGTAATGGTTTCACCAGGATTTAATATATAAATGCCATACCATATCCTTTTTCTTAACACTAACATCTCCAACATTATAGGGTTTGGGTTTGCCAATCATATAACCCACAAAGCAAGGCTGCTTGTACTGTAGACTGACTTCTTGAAGATCCCCCCCTTTCTTTTTTTTTTCTTTCTTTTTTTTTTTTTTTTTGCTACTGAAGATCAAACTTGAACTCAGGGGCATTTTTCTCCAGTTTGTTTGTTTGTTTATTTATTTATTTATTTATTTATTTATTTATTTATTTATTTATAAACAGGGTCCCATTACAGTGCTGATGGTCCCACTAAGTTGCTGAGACTGTCCATAAATCCATGATCCTCCTGTCTCAGCCTCCCAAATTCTGAGATTATAGGCATGCTCCATTGTGCCCAGCCTTATAGATCCTTTTCTTGCTTCAGGCCCCACCCAGAGAAGGATCCTTCCATTGAATCCAATATATAGGCTGAAGAACACTCGTAGGTAAGAAATCAGGTGTCACCATAAGCCAAAGAGTCCTACAGAAATTTTGGTAGTAGAGACAAAGTATAGCAATTTTTGTTTTAGGAGACCTTATATGTGCTTGACTAAACTGGACTCCTAAAGATTTCACAAGAGCAGAAGTTTCCTGGGTCATCATTCACTCTTATACCCTGTATTACAGGTGTCTTACTAAGGCCTCCAGAATGCTAGCCTCTTCTTTCACCTTCTGCCTAATCTGATAAACATGGTGTTCATGGTGTTGTGTTCCACGTCCAACCAGTTCAGATATCATCTGATTAGGACAGAGGGCAGGAGGTCTCACAGTCTAGGGACAAAACTGCAAATATATGTGGTTATTTGTTCATGTAAATGTAGTTTTTGACCCTCCTTTCTGATCTTTCCTGAGATAGAAACAAATGCCAAATCGCTGTCTATACATCATGTACCTGATGGCTTTTCACTCTGCACCAGCAAAGATAACACATTGGCAAAGCTAGCAACAACTGAGTTAAATTTAGTTGTATTTGTAATAGTCTACAGTCATTCTTCAAGATTCATTTGGAGCTGGGCATGGTGACGCACACTTGTAATCCCAGTACTTGAGAGGCTGAGACAGAAGGATCGAGGATTCCTGGTCAGCCTCAGCTACTGAGTGAGGCCCTCTGCAACTTAGACTTAGACTATGTTTCAAAATAAAGAATAAAAAATAGGGCTGGGGTGTAGCTCAGAGGTAGAACACCCCTGGTTTCTATCCTCCGTGCCACAAAAAGAAGAAAGGAAGGAAGGAAGGAAGGAAGGAAGGAAGGAAGGGAGGAGGGAGGGAGGGAGGGAAGGAAGAAAGGAAGGAAGAAAGGAAGGAGAGAAAGAAAGATTCATTTGGTTCCTGCTCTAGTCAAGCCTGGTGAGTTAACTGGCCTATGATATGGCCCACCCATTCTCTACATTCTCCAGATTCTTCAGATTAGCACTAATTTCTGCCATTCCTCTGCCTATCACTACACAATGCGATATTTTTTGATTCACCATCTTAGCCAGGGCTGGAGAAGGGGGTGGGGATGTGGGGGACAGTTTTAGAGGCCTCTACTTTGCCTTCCCTGCTATGATAGCTCTCATATAGCCAGGAGAAGAATTCAAATGGATGTTTCTCTAGCAGCCAAGTATACTAGTCCCGATTTTACACGTAGGGGATGAGAAATGACAACTGGGTGAGTTCACTGACCTGCTAGACCTACTGAGAGCTACAGTGTGGCCTGGATTCTGTTTATTACCTGTACCTTTATGACTTCACCTAGCATACTGCTTTGTAATGTCATGAGTTAGTGTTAATTTAGACCCAATATTCTCAAAATATCTGGATCTTCTTTCCCCATTGCGTATTTTGTCAAGTAAATTCAAACAGGTCTTTTCAGGAAAGAAGAGAAAAATATATGTTATTTTTATGATATTTCAGGTTTCTTCTCCCTATTGAATTACTTCCTTTTTATTCACTGGTTTCTGGATCTGAAATTGGCTTAGGTTTTCTATTGGGGCATCACCCTTAGGCTACTGCCCATCTATTCTTGCCTTCTTTTTTTTAGGGGGGTGGGTGGTACTAGGGGTGGAACCCAGAGGGTTTCTACCTCCAGGATATACTCCCAGACCTATTTAATATTTTATTTGGAAACAGAATTCACTAAGTTTTTGAGAGCCTCACTAAGTAGCTGAGACAGGCTTTGAACCTATGTAATCCTCCTGTCTCAGCCTCCCAAATGCAGGGTTTACAAGCATGAGCCACCACGCCTGGCCATTCTTGCCTTCTTTTGATTGAACATATTATTATCCTTGTTGGTGATCCATCTCTTTTGCCTCCGTGGATACAGTGTCTTTTTTATCATCTCCATGACCCCTTCCAGATCCCCCACCCCATTAACTGTGCCTTTAACTTTGCCCTTGTTATGATACTTACCGTCTTTTGACTCTTGGTAGTAATGCATTGCTGTGTAACCTACACACTTTGAGGTCATTTCATTCTCATTGCTATCAACAAGCAAACTGTATGGCAGCCCAAGAGGAGCAATCACTGAAACTTTTGGTGGTGCAGTGGTCCTCCTCCCCAGTTCATTCTGATGGCCTGGAAGTGGTATCTTCTGGACTCTTCTTAGAGATAGTCATCTGGTTGTTCTCTGACATATACATACACAAAAGTTCTTTCTGCAGAATGATATTGTGCCTATATTGACTAACACCTGAGGTACAGATCTTTCCTGAAAAAGGAGAAGAGAGTCCCATCATACAAGAGTTTTTAGCATCTTGGCATAATGAACTTGAGTTATTTCCAACTACATGATTTGAAGTATATTAGAGGGGAACAAGGCACAATGGGCCCTCTGAAGAAAAGATATACAAAAGAAACTCAGGCCTTCTTTCTTTGCTATTCATTCTATAAATACTTGAGTGCCTACCACATGAAAGATCAACTACACCAGGTGTGGCCCACCACTGAGTATACAATGGGGATTGAAAGAGACAACCAAAATGTTCCCAAGTTTATGAAAGAGCTTGTAAAGCTCTGCTAAGTTCCCTAAAGTCTCCATAGGATACTTAGCAATATAGTAGAAAGCTGGAGAACAAATTGGTAATTTAGAGTAGAGTCTGGCAAAATCATATACCAAATCTAGGTACCACGTGCAGTTAGTGTTATAGAGCTGGTCACACTTGTTCCATTATGTATTACCTATGGCTGCTCTCAGGCTACAATAGAAAAGTTAAGGAGTTGCAACAAATACCACATGACCCTCAAAACCCAACATATTTATTATCTGGCTGTTTGTTTGTTTGTTTGTTTATTGGTGCTGGGGATGGAACCCAGAGGCTTTCTACCTCCAGGCTACACTCCCAGACCTGTTTTATACTTTATTTGGAAACAGGGTCTCACTAAGTTGCTGAGAGCCTCATTAAGTAGCTGAGGCTGGCTTGGAACCTGTGTGATCCTCCTATCTCAGCCTCCCAAGCGCAGAGATTACAAGCATGCGTCACCACGCCCAGCCTATTTTTTAAAGTTTATAAAATACAAGTGGGCTGAGCATGCACTCTACTATGGAACTACCATCCCCACACAGCTCTTTCTATTTTTTCTTTGGTTGGTTTTGTGTGTAGTACTGAGGATGGAACTCAGGGGCATTCTATCTCTGAGCTACACTCCCAGCCTTATTTTATTCTTTTATTTTAAAATACGGTCTTACTAAGATGCTAAGGCTGGCTGTGAATCTGCGATCCTCCTGTCTCAGCCTCCCAAGTACTGAAAATACAAGTATGCACCCCATGCCCAGCCTATATGTTATTTGAAGACACCAAATTTGTGGAGATTTCTTGTGGGAGCCCTAGGATAATAACACAGCAAGAAACTAGTTTTAAAATCTAAAGTCTCAGCCAGGTGTGGTGGCTCACCCTTGTAATCCCAGCATTTGGAATGCTGAGACAGGAGGATTGCGGTTCGTGGACAGCCTCACATACTGCTTAGTGAGGTCTTTTGCAACTCAGTGAGACCCTGTTTCAAAATAAAAAATAAGTAATAGGGCTGGGGCCAGACATGGTGGCACAGGTTTGCAATCCCCCGTGCTTGGGAGGCAGAGACAGGAGGATCGCGCAGATTCTAAGCCAGCCTAGCTGGCTTAAGAGACCCTGTTTCCAAATAAAAAAAAAAATGAAGATTGGTCTGGAAGTGTACCCCAGAGGTAGAAGGGTTTCCAGGAACCCCAGTACCAAAATATATATATATATATATATATATATATATCTGGGAGTGTAGCTCGAAAGTAGAATGTTGCTGGGTTTCACCCCTAATACCACACACACACACACACACACACACACACACCAAAAAAAAATTAGGCCTCTTTGTTTAAAATAAGAACCTTTTAAAATTATGTGAAATACCAGTGAAATTTACCTAGAATTGTCTATTTTATCAAATTTATTATTGTCAGTTAAAATAATCCTGGTCACTAGGCATGGTGGCACACAAGCCCCCCCCGAAACTTAGTGAGACTCTGTTTCAAAATAAAAAATAAAATAGTTCTAAAGGTGTAGTTCAGCGGTAGAATACCCTTGGTTCAGTCCACAGTACCACAAAAACATAAAATAAATAAATAATACTAGTCAACATTTCACAAAAAATGTAACTTTTATAAATAATAGTAAGTAATCATAAAAATAGAATAAAACATGAGCCAAGTATGATGTCACACTCTTGTAATCCCACTACTTGGGAAGCTGAGACAGGAGGATCACAGGTTTGAGAGCAATCTCAGCATCTTAGCAAGACTCTATTTCAAAATAAAAAAAAAAAAATAAGTAGGGCTGGGTTTGTAGTTTGAAAGTAGGATGCCCCTGATTTCAATCCCCAGTTCCAAACAACATAAGTAAATCAAAATAAAAACTGAATAATTGTCAATTTAATTGTGTCATAAAATTATTTTTATCTAGTTTGTGTAAAAAATATTTCTTATATCTAGATTTTTTCCTTCCCCCCTTTTCTCTCTTTTCCTATCAGTTTTCTTGTGTGATGTTTAGTTGTACAACTTGTTTTGGGTATATATTGCAAAACTTAAGATTTAAACAATAGAATAAATCTGTTTCTGCTGGTAAACAGTACTATAATGTTCTTCCCTCTGTTTCAGAATTTCAGTAGAGGTTCCCTGCAGCCCGATGTTAGAGTTGGGTGCCGGCTGGTCAGTGCTGTCTGCTTCTAAGAAATCACATGATTCAGACAAATCAAAATAATAGACAGACTTCCTGGAGAGATGAATAGAGACTACAATGTCAAAGCCAGGAGGTCTGAGGGCCTCTGATTCAGACCTGCTGGGTTCCCATGCCCTCCTGCCCCTGTTCCTACAGCTGGAGCTATGGGAACCCCACCTGCTGCCTCCAGGCTCTGGACTCAATTACATTTTCATCAGATTCTTGTAGAGTAAGAAGCATTAACCCTACTGGTTCCCAGGCGTAACTTGCATTTATAAAAATGCTAACTCCTGTGAGCCACCCTAAGTCTTCTTAATCAGAATTGTCAGAGACTGGGCTAGAGAATATGTAATTTTACATTTCTTCTGGGTGATTCTGACTCAAGTCTGAGGCCCAGGAATTAAGGACAAATGCTGTAGACTAGTGATTCACAAAGTGTGGTCCTTACCACCCAGTATCATCATAATCTGAGAACCTGTTAGAAATGCAAATTTGTGGGCTCCACCCCCAAGCCTGCTGAATCAGACCTGCTGAGAAAGGCATCCAGAAATCTATGTTTTAACATGATCTCCCATGCCTGCTCAAGTTTGAGAGCATTCCTAGACACTTGACTCACTTCCAAAGACAGAATATGGCAGGGGGGAAATGGTAATGTTAGAAACTTGGCAGACATCACTTTAACCAAGTGAGTGAGTTTAACATCATCAGTGTTCAATCATGCTGGTCACATGCCCCAATTTTGATACAATAAAGGAAGCACTCCATCTCTGTGGTTTTCTTCCTAAACACCCATAAACCAAGCCTGATTGTGATTAGATATAAGAAGACGAAAGCAAGGAACATTCTACAAAATACTCTTCAAAACATAAAGGTCTTGAGTAACAAGGAAAATCTAAAAAGCTGTCACCGATTGGAAGAAACCAAGGAAACACAATGATTGTACCAAAGGAGGCCCATGAGGGTTGTGCAAAAGAGGGTTTATGGACAGCCAGACACGAAGAAGAGGGAGCCCCAAGTCTCAAATCCCCTCCCTGAGAATGGAATTTAAATGTATTTATGGGGTAAAAAAGCATGGTAGTCTAAGGCATGGAGAAAGGAGATTGGAGGTAAAGAATAAGGTGATTAGTGTTCTGAACATAGTAATTGAACTTCATGACTCTTCATAGAATGTATGTTCAGAAAATGGCAGCATTCTCAGGCTCTGAGGGTGGAGCTTGGGGGCCTTTGATGTCAATGATCACACATGGGACACTTATAGAGGCCCAAGTGAAAGGTGGGTGGTTTCAACCAGTTTATGTTACCTCCAAGCTCCTGAAACACAACTTAGACAACCATTACCATTATGACCAATACATAAAAAGTGTTATCTGTAGCAAAGCTGATGGGACTCTATGACTTAGTTAGGTAACCTCTAAAATTGATCACAGAAGCAAGTGAAGCCTGAGGATTTATTCAGATTTCCCTTTGGGTTTCAATGACTAAATATAGTATAGGACCCTGAATTGGATCTCAGAACAGGAAGATGTTGATAGTTGGCGAAGCTGGGTGAAGGATATATGGAAATTCCCTATACTATTTTTGCAGCTTCTCTGAAACTCCAAACTTATTCCAAAAACTAAAAAAGAGAAAAAGTAAAAAATAAGACAAGAAAGATGTGATCATATTATCAGCAGCATCTACATCACTAGAAGCTTGTTACCAAAGCAGGTGATCAGATTCAGTCCCAGATATACTGAATGAGAATATGCATTTTTCAAAAGACTCCTGGGTGAGTCATTTACATATATAATAAAATGTGAGAATCCCTGCTCTTTGCCATAAGCCTAGAAATTACCATCAGCTCAACTTTTTCTTTATTTTATGTCAAATTATAATATATATTGCTTTTAAAAATCCCCACCAAGAAAATTCTCAGTTTTGTTAATATGTCCCCTGATTTATCTTTTATCATAGGATCTTTTCTACATATTTTATCAATGCATTATGAGTATGCATAACAGTGGGATTTATTGTTACATGTCTGTAAATCACATAACATAATTTGGTCAATTTCATTTCCCAGCACATCTCCTGTTCCTCTCCTCCTGCCTCCCCTGGTCCCTTTCCTCTCTTCTATTTTTATGAGATCCCACCCCTTCCTACTCTCAGCACATCTCCTGTCTCCCTCCTACTCTACTGGTCTCCCTCTCTTCTGTTTTTATGAGATCCCACCCCCTTTCTTTCCCTTTTTCTAACTTCCATGCAAAAATACTTTTTGCATACAAGGTAGAACATACAACATTTCACTTTCTGAATCCAGCTCAACCTTTTCTGGGCCTAAAACGTGCACATTTTTTATCATTGAGACCCCATGCGTTTGCAAACTCATTCTGCCCACTCAGCTTTCACACTATTCCTTTGACCTTGGCCCTTGCATAATAATACCTCCAATGAAGTTCAAACCATATCCTGTGTTTGCAAGCCCTTTTCTGCCCTCGTGGGTTGGAGTCTTGCCTTTGATCCCCAACCTTCTGCTTGGGGTCTTGCTACTGGCCATAGGCTTCCCTCTTCTGACAGCCAACCTGCCTGGTATTTTAAGTGCTGTTTCCTGCAAGTCTTCTGTAACATTGTTCCATGAATCCCCCATGTTGATTAGCACTAGGATTTCCACATATTGTCAGTATAACCTCAAATGTTGTACTTTACTTGCCAGATTCAGTCATGCCTGGAAGTATCCAGAGATAGCACAACATGTAGAGAACTTGCTTTCCCATCCGTCGTGCAGCAAAAAGGGCAGGACCTTCAGGGGCCCCTGTGCTTCCAAAAAAAAATGTTCAACAGGATCTGAGGTCAGCGGTAATGGATAGGCGCCACTAGAGGCCTGGCAGTAAAATAAGAAAAGTAAACAGTTTTCTTTGTGGTCAGACCTTTGTTTGTGGCATGGAAGTCCCAGAAATAAGAACCTACTGATTGTATAATGACAGTTCGCTGATGAGGTGTCATATACTCCAACTAGATAGAAAAAAAAATGGAAATTCTCCCTGGAGCTATTGGCAGTAACCTTCTTCTCCTGGGTAGAGGGAATGAGGTATCTTACTGAAAGTTAAAAGTCAAGATATGCCTTGAAAACACTCCTGGCTGAATCTGTCACAAGAGACTGGGACTTCCTGCTCTTTGTAGAGTAACCCTGGGCACTCACATTGGGACATCTTGACAAGTGTCATCTTCAGAAACAGTATCTGAATCATACACTATCACATGGATTTTTCAGGAAACAGGAGAACTACCAGCACTCAAAAGACATGGGAAAACCTAAGGAAAGCCTACAATGACCTGAATGTTAGGACCAATCTAAGGAGGGGACATGAGGAGAAGTCTATGAGATTCCACACCTCTTGAGTCATGAAGAGCTCTGGATGGAGCCAAACAGTCCTGTAAGTGCACAGGTGGTAGGCAGGCCATGGATAACCAGTATGCAGCTCCCGGGCATGTTGAGCCTGCTCAAGGTACAGCGACCAGGAGGTATGCATTTGGGCCAAACTCTTTATGTCACCAATGTACTGAATTCTAGTCTTTGTTTCCTTTAATCTCCTCTTTTGGAAAACTCTACTATATCGATGAACCAAGATGAGAAAGGACTTTCCCACATTTTGAACAGGTTAGGCGAGGATTAATATCTTTCATAGCATCAGTGACCAAAACTATTGCAAAACCTGGAGAGCCAGGAAGACTTGGAAGGAAGAAAGCAATGCCTCCAAGGACATTGAGCCCTGGCTGTTGCAGAGGAAGCCACCTGCATCTGATGGCAGTGGGGATGAATTTAGTGTCAACTGTAGAAAAAAAAAGTCCACTATTTTCTCGATAGGTTTTTGGAATATTTTGATATTATCTCCAATATAAGACTATAAAGCTTAAAATGTTGACACTTTATAGTTGGGTGTGGTGGTACACATCTGCAATCCCAGTACTTGGGAGGCTGAGAAAAAGGATCACAGGTTTAAGGCAAGCCTCAGGAATTAGGCAAGACCCTGTTTAAAAAAAAAACAAAAAGTGGGGGATGTACCTAGGAGGTAGAATGCCCCTGGTTTCAATCCCAAGTACTAAAGAGAAAAAAGAAAAATAAGATTTTGGAAGGTCGTAGTCTAAACATTATAATGAAATATGCAGTAGTAGAAGCTATTGTCATAGAAGGCAGAGCGCTTTCGTCTTTGGCTTCATGATCATCGATGTGGTTCATGAAACTAATTAGCTTCAGGCAAGGCAGGACTGAGTCACTTGTTCCTCCCATGTTAACACCAACTGTGAAGTCTTAGGCGAATGATGACATTCCAGGAACCATTGCTGATGATAATTCTTCAGCAGGTTCAGGCAATGTGAAATGGCTGTCATAAGAGAATATGTTGGCTCATGCCATTTTAATGATGATAGCTCGACAGGGAAAGAATGCTGGGAGGGAAACTAGCTTAGCGTCTGAGAGCTGGCTCAAGTCAAAGCGAAGACGATAGGCAAGTACTACTTTCAAATTAATTTTTAGGAGGTTGTTGGTAACATGAGGAATGTTTCAGAGATTCTAAAAATGAACCATTTCAAATGCAATGAGATTTGGGCATTCATTCATTTCTAGGTATACAAAATTATATATACTCTGATAATAAATTTGTGTGTGTGTGTGTGTGGTACTGGGGTTCCTGGAAACCCTTCTACCTCCGGGTTACACTCCCAGACCTATTTTATTTTATTTTATTTTATTTGGTGGTACTGGGGTTCCTGGAAGCCCTTCTACCTCCGGGCTACACTTGAGACCTAATATATATATATATTTTTTTTATTTTTATTTTTTATTTTTTTTTGAAACAGGGTCTCTTAAGCCAGCGAGGCTGGCTTCGAACCTGCACGATCCTCCTGTCTCCGCCTCCCAAGCACGGAGATTACAAGTGTGCGCCACCACGCTCGGCCTTATAAATATTTTAAAATACATAATTAAAAATGACTGGAATTAAGTGCATCAAGTTGTTAATGGTGATTGTCTTAGATGGTAGGGCTAGGGATTTTTTTTCTTTCTTATTACTTTCAATAATTGTATCAAAAGTTGTTCTTCTGATGTTAGAATAAATCTGATCCCAAAGGGTGGGGGGAGAGGATATTTAGCAAGTCTTGTGAGGTTGATAGAATGTGGGAGTTCAGATCAGAAATTATTGCAAAGTCTCTCCCTGGTGATGGTACCAGGCCAATACTAAAGCATAGAGAAGCAGTTTTGTTGGAAAGGCCTGCTTCATTTTGTGGAACACACCTTTTTTTTTTTTTTTCCGTGTGTCTGGGGATGGAACCCAGGGGCATTTGACCTCCGAGATACACCCCCTGCCCTATTTTTTTTCTTTATTTTGAAACCGGGTCTCACTGAGTTGCAGAGGGCCTAAGTAGCTGAGGCTGCCCGCGAACCGCGATCCTCCAGGTCTCAGCCTCCCGAATGCTGGGATTACAAGTGTGCGCCACCACGCCCGGCTGGAATACACCTTTTTTCAAATGCATTTGGCACTCTCTTCACTCAGTGTAAATAAAATGATGAATATGATCCAGTCCCAGCCCTCATGGAGTCCAGTGGAGAGAGGTGTGTAATCAAAATAATTGCCAAGTATTGTTTCAGTGCTAAAATAGAAAACCTCCAAAGTATTCTGGAAGCACGAAAAGAGGTAAAAGTGGTTTTCCTGTGTGATTAAAAGAAGAGTTTACTGACGGTACTCTGGCTTAGAAAAAGGGCAGGTTGGAGGAAAGAGTGACTGTAGAGTGCTTTCGTGACTAGTGGCTAAGAGTCCAGGAAATGCTCCCAGAGCACTTAGGGAGAGTGAGAGGCTGGCTGACCTGGAGGGCAAGAAAGGCCTCAGGCGAAGTAAACAAGAGGTTGGGGTAGAGGCTGGACAGTCAGCAGGTCATGAAGACTATCCTGCTTCTCTCTAATCTAGATCTGGAAAGCTAAAGGGAGTCTCTGGGAATCGAGGGGATTTTTTTTTTTTTTAATTTTGAGATAGGGTCTCACTAAATTGCTCAGGCTGGCCTTGAACTTGGTGATCCTTCTGCCTCAACCTCTCCTCCTGAGAGCTGGAATTACAAGCATGTACCAATACGCCTGGCTGAAAGTAGTATTTGTCATTTGTTTTTACAGCTGAGATTTTCTTTTCTTACAAAGTGAACATAGCGATTGCGGCATGATTTAATTTCTACATTGGTATTATAGGAATATTAACTAGTGTGTTATAAATTTTAAATTAATGTCCTATTTAACCTTTTAGATATATTCAAACAGTATCTCAGAAAGTTAAAATTCAATCTTTTTGAAAAAACCTCAGATCCCACAGTTTTACCTGTTCACATTGTATAAATCCCTTGACACTTGTGCATCACCCTCCCTGTCTTTCACTGCAATCTCGCCGTTGGGAGCTTCGAGTCTCTCTGCCAGACCCTCTCCTCCCTTGGGTCCTCAGGAAGCCAGCTCTCTCTTCCCGTTCATTCAGGCCTTGTAGCTCAGGTGCTGCTTCTAGAGGCCCTGTGGCCACCTGCCTGAAATATTTCCTCCCCTTCGTTCCTTTTCACAGTGTCACAGGTTTACTTTTACTTGGCATTAACTTCGTTTTGCTATTCTCAGTGTGCTTTTCAGCAGCCCTCCCCACTGCAATGAAGTGTCAATTCCATGAATGAATGTACTTTGTCATCTACTTCACTGAATAGTGTAGGAACGTAGATTTGCACCAGGCACCTTGTAGGCGCTGAAGGAAGATTTATTGAACAAATTTCTTTATGTGATCAAAAATCTAGTGGGGTGTGTGTGTGTGTGTGTGTGTGTGTGTGTGTGTCATACTGGAGATGGAACAACCCAGGGGCAGTCTACCTCCTAGCGACACTCCCAGCCCTATTTCTTATTTTTTATTTTCAAACAGGGTCTCACTCAGTTGCAAAGGACCTTACTAAGTAGCGGAGGCTGTTCACAAACCTTCCCGTCTCAGCCTCCTAAATGCTGGAATTACAAGTGTGCGCCACCACGCCTAGTTCAAAATCTAGTTTTGAATTCCTACTTCCCACAGTACAACATGCACCCAACCAGTTCTGTTAAGTAACTCTTCCTTATAAATGTTGGAATTTGTCTTCTGAACTTTATCCTCTTTGGTTTTTGCCTGCACTATTATAAAAGGTCAGATTAAAATCTAATCAAAGCAGGCATGATGGATATACTTGTCATCTCAGCTACTCAGGAGGCTGAGGCAGGAGGATTGCAAGTTTGAGACTGGCGAGGGTAATTCAGCCAGATCCGGGCTAAAAATACAAGTAAAAAGGCTCTGGAGTTTCTACTCTATTTAAGAAAAATGTTTAACTTATTCAATTGAGCAACAGAATAATTAACACTGAGCTATGAAGTGCTATGTAAATTACTTTTGAAATGTGTAAGAGAGAAGAAGGGAGAAAGATATTAGCTTGGACTAGAAGAATCTCGCATTCCTGGATTAAATGAAAACTGGTGTTATCATGGAAAGGCGGGATTATTCTCTAAATAGGCCGCCAGTAGAGAGATAGCACTTCAGGTGCCAGAAATCATGGAAAGAAAAGTCCAAATATAATTGTAACTTCATGTTCACAAAGAAGAAAAAAATGATTTAGAAAAGAAATAATACTACCTTATAATATGTGTGTGAGTGAGTGTGTAAGAGTGTGTGTGTGCATGTGTGTATGTTACTGGAAATTGAACCTAGGGACATTCTACCTCCAAGATACACCCCCAGCTTTATTTTGTGTGTGTGTGGGTCTGGGGATGGAACCCAGGGGGATTCGACCTCAGAGCTACACCCCTGCCCTATTTTTTATTCTTTATTTTGAAACCAGGTCTCACTGAGTTGCAGAGAGCCTCACTAAGTAGCTCAGGCTGTCTGCAAACTGCGATCCTCCAGTCTCAGCCTCCCAAATGCTGGGATTACAAGCGTGCGCCACCACGCCCGGGTTATTATTATTATTTTTGAAACAGAGTTTCACCAAGTTGTTGGGAGCCTCTCTAAGTTCTGAGGCTGGCTTCAAACTTGAGATCCTACTGTGTCAGCTTCCCAAGTAAAGGGATGACAGGTGTGTGCCACCACATCCGGCTCATTGCTGCATAATTTAAGGTAATGTTTGGGATTGTAGGAGTTGAGATGAACTTTGTGAGCACAGGCTTTCAAAATACATTGGGAAGGACAGTTTGGAGAAGATGGAAACCATCAAAGGGAAGAGGAGGTAGAAAAGTGGGAACAGACACTTTGGTCAGCCATAGGGAAGGAGGCCCAGGAGAAGCAAAGATGACCTTGAGGAGAATGTAAAAGGAGTGATAGAACCGAGACAGTGACCGCTGAGAGGGGAATGGGGAGGTCCTACACACTCCCTTATCCACACTTTCAAAACTAAACAGCTCTTGAAAAGCTGATGCTGAAAAAATAAACGTGGTGCAGCTCACTTGGTGGCAAGTCTGCCCTAAATGAACATAAGGCCATCTGTAACCCTTACACATCTTCTGCAGAGTCAATCGTTGCAATTTTGCTGAAGAAATCCTGTGTGCTTACAAGGTACTGTCCCCATGATATATAGTAATGCCGCAGGTTACCTTGTTCAGACATGAAAAAAGTCCAAAACCAGATATTTCTGATTTCAATGCCTATGAATTTGGAGGAAGTAATTTTGCACCTGTCACAAGTCCAGTTTGAAAGCTGCATTTGAGGCACTCAGAGAGGCGAGGTCCTGCAGGTATGTGGAGTATGGGTGTGGGAAAGACATCTCTATGAATTAGAATGACTTCTGTAGACTGGCAATTTAAGTAAAATGTTAAAATAATTCAGAAACTGCCAGGTGTGGTAGCCCATGTCTGCAATTCCAGGTACTTAGGAGGCTAAAGTAGGATCACCAATTCAAGGCCAGCCTCGGCAACGTGTTTCCAAATAAAAAATAAAAGGGCTTGCCGGGTGTGGTGGTGCATGCTTATAATCCCTGCGCTTGGGAGGCAGAGACAGGAGGATCGCGCAGGTTCGAAGCCAGCCGCGCGCGCTGGCTTAGGAGACCCTGTTTCCAAATAAAAATGTAAAAATAGGTCTGGGAGTGTAGCCCGGAGGTAGAAGGGCTTCCGGGAACCCCAGCACCACCAAATAAATAAATAAATAAATAAATAAATAAATAAATAAATAAATAAATATAAAAGGGCTGAGGTGTAGCTTGGAGATAGAATGCCCCTAGGTTTAATTCTCAATAACAGTAATAACAATACTAAGACGATGACTACTACTAATAATGAGTTCTTTTTGTTAACTTTAACGTGTTTAAACAAATTCTACAATAAGGCTTAAGGTCCAACTCATAGCTTATCTGCATACAGAATTTCCAGCATCATTCTTCACACAAACTGACTTCTGTGAGAAAATGCAAACCAGCAAGCCTGACATATTTTATTACCTATGATTTATGTTTCCATTTATGATTTATGTTGCCACTGAGCAACATCGCTACCACCACCACCCTCATTTTTTGGGTGCTGGGGATTGAACCCAGGGATATTCTATTTAAGTTTCCATTTCACTCACACACACATTATAAGGTAGTATTATTTCTTTTCTACATTATTTTTTTCTTCTTTGTGAACATGAAGTTACAATTATATTTGGACTTTTCCTTCCATGGTTTCTGGCACCTGAAGTGCTATCTCTCTACTGGCGGCCTATTTAGAGAATAATCCTGCCTTTCCACGATGACACCAGTTTTCATTTAATCCAGGAATGTGATATTCTTCTAGTCCAAGCTAGTATCTTTTCTTTGCTGGGTGTCCACACCAAGTAGTCCAACCCAGACAGCTACCTGGCGTTACCTCACCTCCCAAAACACCCAGATTTCCTTTGAACACAGACCCTTGGAGTGCGGCACTTTTCTGACTATTATGACTTGTTCAGAGTCACGAGAGTTCTTTGCAAAAACTCACCTGCTCCTTTTTTGGTTGTTTTCTGAATGAGGAAGGAGGGCAGGGATCAAAGTTTCCCATGGTTCATACCATGAGAGAAGAAAAACAGAAGTTGAACAGTTAGCAACCATTTAGAAATAAAAGTAGCCCTTCATTAATGAAGAGAGTCTTGGCACCTCAGATGAAGTTTACTTAGTATCATAAACGGCAAAGAGCAACGCCAGAGCATGATGGTGCACACTTATAATCCCAGTACTTGGGAGGCTAAAACAGGAGGATCGCGTTGGCAACCAGCCTCAGCTACTCAGTGAGGCCCTTCACAACTTGGTGAGACCCTCTTCAAAATAAAGTTAAAAATAGACTGGGGGGTGTAGCTCAGAGGTAGTATGCCCCTGGGTTCAATCCCCAGTACCAAAAACAAACAAACAAACAAACAAATACATAAATAAATAAATAAATAAACGAAAAAATTATTTATAATAAAATTTTATAAATAAATTTAGAAGACATGAATTTCCAAAGCATGGGGGTGAGCGGGCCTGCAAATGTAGACAAATGAAAGGACAATTCACTCGTGTGTTTTTCTTACCTCCCTCACTTGGTCCCAGCACTACAAAATAACCGTTCAAATTTCTGGAATGCAATGAAAATCAAGCACGTTACTGCAAGTACGGTTTGAGACCAAAACCGTACTGTTTCTGATCATATTCCAATTTCTTAATTACTATGCGTTCATTTTAATAAGAGAGATTGCACACAAATTACAAGTGCTTTTCTTTTTCATTTGGCAGGTGCTGGCAGAAATATTTTAGCAAAAATAATTGCAACATATCCTGCAATTAACATTTACTGTCTTATCTCTGCCCAGATGGGACAGTGGATCATCCTCCCAAAAAATAACAATTAAAATTGGACATTATCAGCTTTTGGTCCCAGTGTAAGTCATTGCTTGGTAGTGTATCCATTATTCAGTTTTCATAGCGCATGCATTTGCTCGTTATACATTTCACACATACTTTGGGTTTTGTGCTCATTAGCATTCCTGCCAGTGTCAGAAATACCACGAAAACACAACCTTTTGAAGAGGAAGGAGTTCACTTTTTTTTTCATTCTTTTTTTTTCCAGTACTGGGAACTGAATCCATGGGCATTCCACCTCTGAGGTACACCCCCAGTTCTATATTTTATTCTTTATTTTTGAAACAGGGTCTCAAAAACAAGAGTTTTTGAAAAAGAGTTGCTGAGACTGGCCACAAACTCACGATCCTCCTGTTTTAGCCTCCCAAGTACTGGGATTCCAGGCTTGCGCCACCACGCCTGGCTTTTTTTATTTTATTGTTTTCAGTACTGAGAACTGAATCCAGGGCCTCATACATACTAGCCAAGTGCTCTGCCACTGAGCGGCATCACTGCCACCACCACCCTCATTTTTTGGGTGCTGGGGATTGAACCCAGGGACATTCTATCTCTGAGCTACAACCCCAGCCCTTTTTATTTTTTATCTTGAGATAGGGTCTCCCTTAGTTGCCCTGGCTGGCCTTGAACATGTAATTCTCCTGCCTCGGCCTCCAGGAAGGTGGGATTACAGCCATGCACCACCATGCCCAATGCAGTTCACTATGATGAGTATCTGCTATGTGACAAATCAGTTGTCATTTCATTTGTGCTTCTAAATTACCCCTAGTGGTGGGAGTATTGTTGCTCCCATTTTATAAACATGGAAAACTGAAATTTAGAAAGCAAAAAAAGTTTTCAAAATTCATACAGCCACAAAAAACAGTGAAACAGTTGATCCATTTATTTATTGACCACTTATCCACATCTGGCACTATCCTTAGTGCCTGGGATGCACCAAGATACAAAAGGGACAAAGGTCCTTGCCATTCATTTCCATCCACGGCAACTGTGGACGGAACACAGCAGAATTACCTGAGAACTTCTGGAGTGTGCCAGAGGCCAATGTCCACCCCTGCAATGAGGTCAGAAGCTCTAGATGTGAAACCCAAACTCAAGGACTTTTTTTTTTTTTGCTGTGCTGGGTTTAGAACCCAGAGGCATTCTAACTCTGACCTACATCCCCAGCCCTATGTTTTGTTGTTTTTTATTTTGAAACAGAGTCTCACTGAGTTGCAAAAGGGCCTCACTAAATAGCTGAGGATGGCTGTGAACCATGATCCTCCTGTCTCAGCCTCCTAAATGCACAAGCGTGCACCACCATGCCCTGCTTTCAGGGACTGTTTTAAAGTTCACAGAATCATTCTAAAGTGCATCTAGAATTGAGGATATCTTCATTTATGAAGTTATGCTCTATACAAAGTCACTACCCTCCAAATACCCTCCACATGTGTTTGAGATAGTGATGATTTATTGATGAGATTAACATTTGGATGGGTGGAGTTTGAGTAATTGTATTATTCTTCTCAATGTGGTGGACCTCATCTAATCTATTGAAGGTCTTTTAAAAAAAACTCCCCTCCTCCAAGCAAGATGAATTCTTTTGGGAGGCTGCTTTTGGAACTCTGACATCAATGTTTTCATGGGTCTCTACCCTGCTAGCCTAACCATTCAGATTTTGTGGAGTCTTTCTTTTTTCTTTTCATTCTTTTTTTTTTTTTTTTTTTTTTTTGGCGGGTCTGGGGATAGAACCCAGGGGCATTTGACCTCCGAGCTACACTCCTGCCCTATTTTTCATTCTTTATTTTGAAACAGAGTCTCACTGAGTTGCAGAGAGCCTCACTAAGTAGCTGAGGCTGTCCACGAACCGCGATCCTCCGGTCTCAGCCTCCCGAATGCTGGGATTACAAGTGTGAGCCACCATACCTTAGATGCTATACATAATCTACACACATGTAGCTCTACAACTAAGTCACATCCAGATTGTGGACTTATAACTCCACAGGTGTGTGAGCCAATCCATCCCTCTTTCCTACACACACACACACACACACACACACACACACACACACTGCCTCCTTCAGGTTCTGTCTCTCTAGAGAAGCCCAACTAATGCAGAAACAGAAGTTAGAAAAATGACAGAATGCATTGAGGGAGGAAGGCCTGGTGGACAAGCCAAAGACCTTGATCTTTATCTGGTGAGGACTGTAGGCATTTTCAGATAAACCAGGTGGCTCTTTGGAGCACTCATTCAAAGAGCAAACACAGGCTATATACAGCCTGGGTTAATCCCTGTTCTCCTTTCTTCTTTAAATTGGTACCACAGAAAGAGAAGCAGCTATTCAGAAACATAAAACTTGTTACAACAGGATTGTAAAGTTTGCTAACCTGAATTTTCTTTGTTGTTAAATCAAAGAACCACGGATTTATCATTGGGATAGAGAACACGAAGAGGAAAAATGAGACACCAAATAATGCAGCTATTGATTTCAAATCCTTGGCATGAGTACCAACATCATGTTCTTCTGTCAGTGTGTGAGATGCTAAATCTGTACTCGTTTGATATAGTAGCCGAGAAAAATACCCTGGGATCTTAGAAAATAAATCAAGTTAGACTTAGGGATTTAGACAGAGAACATAGAAATTTTATAACCTGGAGTCCTAACTTTGTTTTTGTTGTTGTTTATGTTGTTTTAGTGGTGATGCTTGGGATTGAACCCAGGGGCAGGGGCAATTCTTTCTCTGAGCAATACCCCCAGTCTTTTTATTTTTAATCTGGAAACAGGGTCTTGTTACATTGCTGAGAACCTTGTTAAATTGCTCTGTCTTCGCTTCCCAATTACTGGGTTTACAAGGCATGCATCAACACACCCAGCTTTCCTAACTTGATTTTCAAAGATTTCTGCCCTTATACATCTTGTGTCTCTACTGTTACCAGATGGATGAGAAAAGAAACTGAATATTAATTTGTTAAAAAAGTGTTTTGCAAGCCGGATGGGGTGGTGCATGCTTGTAATCCCAGTATTTGGGAGGCAGAGACAGGAGGATCGCGCAGGTTTGAAGCCAGCCGCGTGCCCTGGCTTAGGAGACCCTGTTTCCAAATAAAAATGTAAAAAATAGGTCTGGGAGTGTAGCCCCAAGGTAGAAGGGCTTCCAGGAACCCCAGTACCACCCAAAAATAAAATAAAATAAAATAAAAAGTGTTTTGCAAGCCAGGTGGGGTGGCGCATGCTTGTAATCCCAGTACTTGGGAGGCTGAGACAGGAGGATCGTGTTTTGTAGCCAGCCTGAGCTACTTAGTGAGGCCCTTTGCAACTCAGTGAGACCCTGTTTCAAAAAAAAAAAAAACAACAACAACAAAACATAGGGCTGGGGGTGTAGCTCTGAGGTAAAATGCCCCTGGGTTCAATCCCCAGTGTTTTGCAATTGTTTATTATAGTATACTCGTTTATATCTATGTAGTTAAGTAACTACTGTTCTGTTTTTTCCCTTAAATTTTAGAATATTTATTTATTTATTTATTTATTTATTTATTTATTTATTGTTTTGTTCATTTATTTATTGCAGTACTGGGGATAAAACCCATAGCATCCTGCATGCTAGGCAAGTTCTCTACCACTAAGCTATAATACCCCAGCCCTTCTTGAATTGTCAGTTCTCTTTTCAATAATCTACACTAGCCTCGTTGAAATGCCACTTCATCCACTCTATACTCAATTTCTGACATTTAACACTTATTAGATAACTATGTATTGAGTACCTGCCCTAAGCCCCACACTATGGTAGGTATTTGGAATGATGCAGTGAACAAGTCAAAAACCACATTCTTCTTCTCATTACAATTGTGTAATATCTTGAAATGAGGCCTCAAGGTGAAAGAGATAAGCCAGGGCCAACGTTTCAGAGAATCCTGACACAGGCGTCTGATGACCCCGTTGGCTTTGCAAACAGGGTGGGGGTTTCCTCTGTTAGTGCTTGGTTCCTAGAAACCTCAGGAGCAGAACTCTCCCAAGTGGAGATTCTTATAGACATAAAATACTTCTCCTGGAGACATGCAACGTGAAGTCATTTAATACTTTCTTTTTTCTTCACTTTTTCCTTCTCCTTCTTTTTGGTTTAACAAGAATTCTTGACGCTACTGTGGACAAGGCTGGGTGATAATATGATGGGTGAAGATAGTCTTTATACTCCTGGAGTTTACTGTATAGTGTAAGAGTAAGATAGGAATACACACACACACACACACACACACACACACACACACACACGAATTCATGCAAACTACAAAAAAGTGTAGGGATTGAAAGGCACACACTGAAGTGACAGAGAGAGCTCGCTTAGTCTGGAGATTCAGAAGAAGACACTAAACTCAAGTACCTTTATTCCATTTCCAGGCATTTAGTGAGTCCTATTTATACAGTCACTCGGTTCACTTAATCTCAATCTAAATGAGGGCTGCTTAACCCCAGAAGAGGTTACTTTCTGGTTTATGTGGCCTGATAATTCTATTATATAATTCTGAGGATACTTAATCTTCCCTTTGGTGGGAAACAGTATCTGAGTTGAAAATGGGTATGCCTCCCCCGACCCCAGGTTAAAATTGAGACAACCAAAACTGTTGTGAGATTAAATGTCCTTTATGGATGCAGAAGTCCACGCTGCTGCTGTTTCACCATTGTGTGTTTGTTTTATAAGTCACAGAAGCAGCTTTCATTGGGATCCCAGAAGAGCATAAATGCTGAGCCTGGGTCCCATCTCCACATGTCCTATCTCTAGAGGGTGTAATTTAATTGTGCTTTACAAAGCTCTCTAAGTGGTCCTGATGTGAAGCTGTGACTTAGAATCACTGGGCAACAGCGATCTCAACTCGAAGGTCATTGCTGTTCCAAAAATAAGTCCTATTCTCTGCTGTTTGGAAGGGTATTTATTGCCTGTTATTCCTCAAGGTTTTGCAGTGGAGAAGTATTTGACTCCCTCAAAGGAGGTTCCTGATTTCTCAGAATCCAAAGCTTTCTGTCTCAACAGCATATTATTGATCATGGTAGACTAATACATTTCAGAGGTTAAAAACTTGTTTTATAAAAAGTCTTAAGGAAGGCCAAGCATGGTGGCGCACGCTTGTAATCCCAGCATTCGGGAGGCAGAGACCGGAGGATCACGGTTCGCGGACAGCCTCAGCTACTTAGTGAGGCCCTCTGCAACTTAGTGAGACTCTGTTTCAAAATAAAGAATAAAAAATAGGGCAGAGGGTGTAGCTCAAAGATCAAAGGCCCCTGGGTTCCATCCCCAGATCCACAAAAAATAAAAATAAAATAAAAATACTAGGCTGAGTGTGGTGCCACACGCTTGTAATTCCTGTGCTTAGGAGGCTGAGACAGGAGGATCACACAGGTTCGAAGCCAGCCTCAGCTACTTAGTGGGACCCTGTTTCCAAATAAAATATAAAATAGGTCTGGGAGTATAACCCGGAAGTAGAAAGCCTCTGAGTTCTACCCCTAGTACCACCAAAAATAAATAAATAAATAAATAAATAAATAAGACTAAAAAAAAATAGGTAGGCTGCCTCTGGGCTCCATCCCCAGTACCACATACAAAATGAAAGAAAGAAAGACAGAAACAAACAAAGAAACAAAGAAAGAGAAAAAAAAAGTCTTGAGGGCAGCCAGGCCTGCTGGTACACATCTATGATCCCTGTACTTGAGAGACTGAGAAAGGGAGGGCCACTGGTTTGAAGCCTCAGCAACTTAGTGAGGCTCTTACCAATTTAGTGAGGCCCTGTTTCCAAATAAAAAATAAAATAGGGCTGGGTGAAAAACTCAAAGGTAGAAGGCTTCTTGGTTCCAATTCCAGTACTATTTAAAAAAAAAAAAACACCTTGATTGATGAAGAGATTGTGTTAGGGTACCCTGTGTCATACTATTTGGAAAGCTTGGGCTCTCTGACACAGTCTGGGGGGAGGGGTGTAGGCAAAACATATTTAAGCTCAACCGACACTTAGAACAAAAATTTGTAGTTATGGTAACTATAAATTTTAGATTAGAATATTGAGAGCTTAAAATTTCTATTCAAATTCAACTCTATATAAATTACAGTTTTAATCCCTAAAGATATATGATGCGTAATAGTATACCTGAAACTTGAGAATCCTAAAAATATAGTCATGATGGTTTCAAGAAATAAAAAGAAGCCTCTACCTTAGAACTAGACTCACGCATACAAACAGCGCCATCCAACATGAAAATACAAAAATTAGCTATTCAAATTATATCAGCCATAAGAGTTTACCTGAGAGAGGCATGTAATGATCAGAAAAGCCTCCCTGGGGACAGAGGAGGTTAAGCTGTGCCTTAATAAGCAAGCAGGATTTTGTGTAATAGGGAGAAGAGGGCAGGAGCAGTGGGAAATGTTACAAAACAAGGGAAAAGCATGCAGAAATGGTGTAAAGTTGGGAATAAGCACTGAGATTCAATAAACAGTGAGGAGACTGGCCAGCTGAAATTCAGACAAGATGGTATGGAATCCCAGGAGAGAAAGCGGGGTTAGTATAATGGGATCCATTGCCATATGGGCGATCCATTTTCGACTCAGTTAATTTTGAGTATTAACGCACTCAAAGAGAAGATAACCCATTATTTCCCTTGTATTAGGATGTGCTTTTAATTCCAGGTAAAAAAAATACAAACTTCAATCTCAAATTTTCTTACCAGGGGAGGGCATTGACGAGGTGGGATTTTGTAAACATTAACTTGTTGGTAGTTTCAGAATGGAAGGGAAACATTGGAGGGAAAAGTCCTAGGTAGGCAAGGTTGGCAGTAACTTAGTTGTAAGGTTATGAGAGTCCAGGTTTCCTGATGATTGGGCAAAGAAAGAAAAAATGGGGCCTATGCACAAAAGAGGCATTTTGCAATAAGAATCTACAAGAATTTGTCATTGACTGTATATGTAGGTGGTAAAGATAAAAGAGATGAGTCAAAATTACTCCCAGGTTTTGAGCCTGGGGGATTTAGAAAATGTGAAACCTTGAGAAGGCAATAGGATCTTGGCACCCATGTTATAACATGAACATTGTGAATACCGGTTCTTGCAGCTGTCCCTGGGAAAAGCCTCAAAAAGAGTAATAATCAGAGAACACACTGACTGTATGTCCCCTCCAAAATTCATACGTTGAAGTCCTGTGCTTAGAACCTCTAATATACTGTATTAGGAGGTAGGGCCTTTAAAGACGTAATTAAGGTCCAATAAGGTCACATGTGTGTGTGCAGAGGAAAACTCATATATGTAAGTATTTGGAGAGAGGATGCTGCCTGCAAGCCCAAAAAAGGAGTCTTGGGATAAAACAAACTTATTATACTGAATTAGTGCCCACACATGTGACCTTATTGGACCTTAATTACCTCTTTAGAGGCCCTACCTCCTATATTACAGTATATTAGAGGTTCTAAGCACAAGACTTCAACATATGAATTTTGGAGAGAACGAACATACAGTCAGTGTGTTCTCTGATTATTACTCTTTTTGAAGCACCCAATTTTGGGAAATAGAAAAGTTCAGTTGGAATATTTCTAAGAAGTAGGTTCAAAGTTAAGGAAAATTTTCTCCTCTTCCAAAAAGCAGAAAAATTAATCTATCATTTAAGTTCTAGGAATAACATAGAATGAAAAATAAATTATGCAACTAAATTACCTTTGTATTTCCATAATTAATCTAATTAATTCAAATAAAGGAAAAATTTAAAAAAGCTTTTTCTGTCTCACCAAATCATTTCTATGTCAATAAAGTTTCCTATTTGCCACTTTGGTGTCTGGGCACTGCCCCTCTGAATACTCGCTTTATTCATTCACTTATTTATGTAAATGTTAATTCAAGTAGCACTCTGGACCCTGAGATGCACTATGTCCTGAAATACAGCAGAGAAAAAGGCATATAAGCACCCTTTGGTACAACTTTTGTAACCCAGGTTGGAGCCCAGACAGATGAACATGCAATAGCAGCAATCTGTGACAAAGGCCAGGGCAGGTCTGATGAGGGAGAGCAAGGAAGCTCCACACAGTTCCCCTTAACCCATCTGTGGGCTTCAAAAGGCTTCCCTGGGAGGGAGGAGGAAATGGGGTGGGAATTGGGTAGGGGCTAATTGGGTCATGTGTGCACTTATGCCTCTACCATATTGTACTCCATTAAGATGTACCACTACGCCGGGCATGGTGGCACACGCTTGTAATCCCCGCGCTTGGAAGGTGGAGACAGGAGGACCGCGCAGGTTCGAAGCCAGCCGCGCTGGCTTAAGAGACCCTGTTTCCAAATAAAAATTTAATATATATATAGTAGGTCTGGGAGTGTAGCCTGGAAGTAGAAGGGTTTCCAGGAACCCCAGTACCACCAAAAAAAAAAAAAAAGGCTTTCCTGAGAAAACAATGTTTAGGTAGTACACTGGAAAATCACTAGGGATAGCAAGAAAAAGAGAGTAGGTAAGTGTATCCCAGGCAGAGAGAACACTTGAAGCTCTAGGTGTGGGAATGAAAGCCAGGCCCCTGAGGGCAGTTGGAAGGAGTTCAGTGTAATAGAAAACAAGCAGAGCCAAAACGGCAGTGTCACAACAGGAGACCAGAAAAGAGGAGGGCCAACCTACAGGTGCAGTTTAAAAGAGATTAGGTGGTGTCCTCGGGCATGGGAAGCAAGCAGTCGAAGAGATTTAAAATAGGGAGGGATCTGAACTTTAATACATACGTGCAGGCTGCTGTGTGGAGAGTGGGTTGGAGGCTGGATGAAAGCTGCTCGTTGGCTTCCTGAGGAGTTAAGGGTGGATAAGTTGGGATAATGGCAGTGAGGTCATTAAAACTAGTTGGGCTAGTGAGAAGCTAGAGAAAAAAAAAACTCGGGAGCCAACCTCTCATTTAAGTTGCAAAGTGAACAGTAGAATCCACGGGTCTGTTTTGCTCACCGATGCATCCCAACTGCCTCTCTTGAATAGCGCCTGGCACACAGTAGAAGACTGGTAGCATTTCTTGAATGAGCTGGTAAGCTGGACATTTGTCCCTCAGTGTCTATGGGGCAGGTATCCAAATCTTCAGATGCTCAACATTCTTATGTAAAATGTAATATTTACCAATACAGTAGCACACATCTGTAATCTCAGATACTCAGCAGGTTGAGGCAGGAGGTTGAGGTTGCCAGCCTGGGCAACTTAGCAAGACCACATCTCAAAATTAAAAAAAAAAAAGGAGGCTGGGGGTGTAGGCCAGCAGTAGAGCCCTTGTCTAGCATGTGCAAGGCCCTGGGTTGCATCTGTACTGCAAAAAAGTAAATAAATAAAAATAAAAAAGTGATATTTGTGTATAAGTAATGTCTTTCTTCTTGTATACTTTAAATCATCTCTATTTCTTATGATACTTAAACAATGGCAATGCCATATAAATAGTTGTTATACTGTATTGTTTAGAGAATAATGATGAGGTAAAGAGTGTGCACAGAAATCATTAAAAATGCAAAGTTTCTCCTTGGATATGGAGCCCATAGATAAAGACTTTGAAGAATGAGTTAAAAGTCTTACCCAAGTGGGTAAGGTCATGCACACCTGTAATCCCTGTACCTGGGAGGTTGGGAGGCTGAGAAAGAAGGTTTTCAGGACATATATACATATATGTCCTTTATATACATATATACATATATGTCATATATACATATATGTCCTTTATATACATATATGTCATATATACATCAAAATCTTTCTTTCAATATACTTTGTGTATATACATATTTAACAAAAAGAACTAAAACTAGATAGATGATAGAGATGATAGATAGATAGATAGATAGATAGATAGATAGATGGATGGATAGATAGATATTGAGATAGACAGATAGGTACACACACACCCCCCCAAATTTTGGCTTGGGAAACTGGGAAGCCAGTGATGCAATTTACAGAGAGAAGAGGCAGCAGAGGGGGAACAGAGAGTAGTGAGGATCTTACATACTTTGTTTGACATACTTTTGAGACATTTGAGTGGAAATGCAAAGTAGATAGTGAGAACCCAGAAAAAAGTGTTGAGTTGGGGATCTGTGAGTATTTAGTACATTTCTCTCTCTCTCTCTCTCTCTCTCTCTCTCTCTCTCTCTCTCTCTCTCTCTCTTTCTCTCTCTGTATTGGGGATTGAACCTAGGGTCATTCTATCTCTAAGCTACACCCACAGACAACTTAGCAAGACCCCGTTTCAATATAAAAAGTAAAAAGAGCTGGGGAAATCCTTCAGTGGTAAAATTTTCCTGGGTTCAATATCCAATATATCAAAAAATAATTCCATAGAAATAATGCAATTTAACTTTTGTCTTCAGATTTGAGAGTCCTATAACATCCTAGGTATTTGGCTATCAATCAGGCCTTAAGTTTTTTATGGCTATATCTCAGTGCTTAAAACAGTGCTTGCAACTTATTCATTCAAAAAATACCTCTTTATCATCCAGACATAGTGGTGCAAGCCTATTTTCCCAGTACTTGGGAGGCTGAGACAGGAGGATCGCAGGTTCAAGAATAGATGCCTCAATTTAGCATGACTCTTAGCAACCTAGCAAGACCCTGTTTCAAAACGAAACAAACAAAAAAAAATGTTGGGGGTACCTTGGAGGTAGAATGCCTCTGGGTTCAATTCCAGTACTAAAAAAGAAAAAAATATTAATCAAATTATATTATGGTTTGGATCTGGGATACCTCCAAAGGCTCACGTGTTGAGGACTTGGTCCCCAGTGCAGCCATGTTCAGAGGTGGGGCTTGGGGAAAGTGATTGGATCATGAGGGCTCCAATCTCATCCACGGACTAATCAATTTGGTGAATTCATAGCTGAATGGACTGCTGGGAAGGGGCGGAAAATGTAGGAGACAGAACCTACTTAAAGGGAGTTGGTTCTTGGGGTTATGCCCTAGGAGCCTGTCCCTGGCCCTTTCCTCTTTCTCTCTGTCTCTGCTTCCCATGAGGTAAGCTCCACCTCACTTACCACCATGATGTTCTGCCTAACCATAAGCCTAGACACAATGGTGCCAGCTGACCATGGGCTGAAACCATAATCTGAGATAAACCTTTCCTCTTTTTATGTTATTTACATAGGTATTTTGTCATAGTGATAAAAAAAACTGACACAAATGATTTCAAAAAACAAAACTTGCTACTTTTTTAGATACTACCACATTTTATTTCTTGCTTCTTTCTTAAGTCCCACATTAGATACCAATTTCTGGAATAATCTCTTTTAGTAAGTGAAACCAATTTTTTCATACTTCCCTATATATTAGATATAATTGTACTTTCCTGATATAGACAAAATAACTCAATCCAAATGATCTAAGACAGCTAATATTTCCCCTTTATGTATTCATTGTTTTTTTTTTTACTAAGTAGAAGGTAATTAACACCTGAACCTTCTTCAATTACTTTGTTTTCTATTCCTTTAATCATTCTTATCATTATCTGAATGTGCCTCAGAATTTTAAAGATTAAAACCCTGGGTTCAATCCCTAGTACAATATATATATATATATATATATATATATATATATATATATATATATATATAATGTGTGTGTGTTTGTATGTATATGTGTGTATATGTATGTATATGTATGTATATGTATATATATATATATGTGTGTATATGTGTATATGTATATATGCCAGGTGTGGTGGCGCACGCTTGTAATCCCAGCGCTTGAGGCTGAGACAGGAGGATCGCACAGGTTCGAAGCCAGCCTCAGCTACTTAGTGAGACTCTCAGCAATGTAGTGAGACCCTGTTTTCAAATAAAATATAAAAAGAGGTCTGGGAGTATAGTTCAGAGGTAGAAAAGCCCCTGGGTTCCACCTCCAGTACCAAAAATAAAAAAACAAACAAGCAAACCAAAACAACAACAACAACAACAAAAAAAAAATATATATATATATATATATATATAGAGAGAGAGAGAGAGAGAGAGAGAGATCTATATATATAGATGTATATTTGGTTTTGTTTCTATAGCAATGCTTTTTTTTAAATTCGCCAAAGGATTAAAATGAAGCATTTACTATAAGAGAAAGAAAAAGGCTTTTTTTTCTAGAGTTATTTGATTTGGTTTTAAAATCCTACCCAGGCCTCATCTGATGAGCATTTACTGTTCCCTGTGCTCAGTGCTGAGCCGCAGAAACACCCACTGCTCATGGCCTTGGACCTCCCTGGGCAGGAGGCCTGTGGAGACCCCAAGACGGCATCAGGGGAGTCTGAGGAGCCAGATAGGTAAGAGGACACTGAATCACAGTAGAACAAGATTACCCAAGCTTCCATCTAGGCCAAATGGACACAAGGATTGCATGGATATTACTGGCAAACAGAGAAGCAATTTCTGTGGCATGGCCTTTTCTATTTTACCCTGTGCTCTGAATGGAGAGAGAGAGTGCTAGAATCCTTCTTCTTAAGAAGGAAAGAAAATAGGCAAACATATGACACATGAAGACACATCTCTCCCAGCCCTCTTCATATACAGTGGCTGCATGGAATATCAGTCAGAGGGCAGTCTCTCTCCCAAGTGCCCAAGTGCCTGCATAGCCATTAGAATGAAAATCTAGCCAATGTGTTCTTTGGTAATGTGCCTTTTGTGCTATTTGCAGCTCTAGGCAGGTGACAGTGGATGCTGGAAAGACTTGATCTACATTTACAGGAGCCGCCCCCTCCACCTTCTTTGCATTACACCAAGCTGACCCTGCCCTCTCTTCCTTCCAGCTGGCCTGTGCTATGAGGCAGCTCCAAGCGAAGGCAGTCGGAGCCAACCGAGACACCTCCACCCTTGGCAGCCACACGCGCAGGGCTTTTGGCCTGTGAGTGGATGGAAGTTGGGGCGTACTTCCCAGGGAACGGGGTCTGATGGTGCCAGGGGGAAGCTCCCCAGTTCTGCTGTCTTCCAATTCTGCTCCCCAATTCTGGCAACTCTGCTCTAAACTTGCATTCGTCTCTTGGCCAAACTGAGCTTAAGAAGACCCCTTTTCTCGGAAGGCAGGTTAGCAACTGTGTCTTGTTCCTTAAGCACTCCCTTTCAGTCCCTAATTTCCTCTGTTCCAAGCATTTTGTTAAAATATTCCTTTTAACCCTTTACAATTCTCCCTCTGGAAGAAAATTTCCAGTTAAGAAATTGTCTCCATCCTGTAACATTCTTAGTGATGTCTTATGTCTCTGAAAAGTAGGGTCCTGGGAAAATGCCCTGCTGGCCTGCTGATCAAATATGGAACCAGTAGCAGATGTGGTGGTACATGCCTGTAACCTTAGTACTTGGTTAGGCTAAAACAGGAGGATGGCAGGTTCAATGCCAGTGCATAGTAGCTTAATGAAACCCTGTTTTAACCCAGTGGTAGAGTTCCCTGGATTCAATCCCCAGTTACTCAAAGTGTGTGTGTGTGTGTGTGTGTGTGTGTGTGTGTGTGTGTGTGTGTGTGTGTGTAGTACAGACTCTGTGTTCTTTCTATTTATAGATCTAGGCCCCACTTCCTTCTCTAGACTAGGAGAATAGTATCCATTTCAAAAAAAGCTCAGGGTAATGTGGGAAGTGAAGATTTTTTCTCACCTGCCTGACCTATTGCTTTTCTCCCTTGCCATTAACCTTGTTTTCTGCAACTATAACTTATGAATTATGATGGACACTTGACCCACCCATTCCTGAGCCCAAAAGACTAGTCTTCCCTGGAGTGAGAGGCTCGACTCTGCAGATGTTTCTGTGTCTGCTACTTGATTCCTGTGAGTTCTATAAAGGCCCAGGTGAGCATTGCAATGTTACTTCCCCCTGGAATGGGAAAAAGCTCAAGCCACTGGGTCCACTAAAAGGTTATAATTTATCTGCAGGATGAGTGATCAACGTCTGTTGTCTAGTCCAGCAGGAAGCAGTTAATTTCTGAATTACTGAACTCAAGTTCACAAGAGGGATCGACTCCCACATGGCTCAAACAATTCTTTGATGGAATGCAAGGTTCTGCCCTCACTATATGGGGAAAGAATAGCTTTATTTATTTGTCTCTTTCCTTCCTCCATCCTCATCCCAAGCCAAACTACAGACTTTTTTTCTGAATTCATTTTGAGGGAAAAAATTTATGAAAAAATGATTTTCCAATAAAATTCTTCTTCACCACACTTTTAGCTTTATTTAGTATGACTACAAAAAGGATCCCTTGGTTCAGTGAAACAAAGACAATAAAGAATGAAAGGCTGAGACAGGAGTATCACCAGTTCAAGGCCAGCCTCAGCAATTTTGAAAAACCTAATTTCAAAAAGAACAAATAAAAAGGAACAGAGGTGTAAGTTGGAGGTAGAATGTTCCTGGGTTCGATCCTCAGTATGAAGCAGAAGCAGGAGGAGGAGGAGGAGGAGGAAGAGGAGGAGGAGGAGGAGGAGGAGGAGGAAGAGGAGGAGGAGGACAACGTCGACGACGACGACGATGATGACGACGACAACAACTCAAAAGCTGGAAAGTGGTGGTATTTGGGAGCCTGAGACAGGAGGATCACAGATTCAAGGCCAGCCTCAGCAATTCAGCAAGGTCCTCAGCAATTTAGTGTGACCCATTTTCAGAAAAAAACAAAACACAAAATTGAACTGGGGTCTAGCTCAGAGGTAGAGTGCCCCTGGTTTAATCCCTAGGACCAATAAGGAAAAAAAGAAAAAAAAGAATGTTAACTCAAATGAAAGAACAACTGCTGGTGCATCATTTCCCACAGCCCTCCCCTCATTTCCTTTGTTCTCCACATCTCTTACACCTTATTGTGCTGAGTAGACAGTGTTTGGAGAGGCCCTCTCTACCGTCAAACTCATGAGAAGATATTGCAACAAAACCCCAGACTTAAAAACTGTAAGAAGAGGCAAGCCGGGAGTGGTGGCACACGCTTGTACTCCCACGCTTGGGAGGCTGAGACCAGATGATCGCACAGGTTCGAAGCCAGCCTCAGCTACTGAGTGAGGCTCTTAGCAACTTTGTGAGACCCTGTTTCCAAATAAAAATATATAGAAATAGGTCTGGGAGGATAGCCCAGAGGTAGAAAGCCAATGGGTTCCACCCCCAGTAACACACACACACACACACACACACACACACACACACTGTAAGAAGAAAATTAAATGCAACCCTGAAAGGCTCCATTTAGAGAAAAAATCATAAGCCCCTAGCAGCTAGCTAATAGTTAAAATAGCCAGCTAATAGTTAAAAAGAAAAAGTATATTTTACTGCAGCTTACAGCTTAGGAATGTAAGATATGTGATAAGCCCACCCCATCTTATCTATACTGTCTGGGCCAGAGCGCCTTGACCCGGGAGCTTACTGACTACACCTGGTATTTTATCTAACACTTGACTACAGAATGTACTTTTCAAATGATTCTGTAATTTTCTGTAAACGCATGCAATTCAGCCCAAAACCCCCTAACTAATGGTCTTTTCCCTATAAATACCCTCAGTTTCAGTGGCTCGGGGCCAAACTCCTATACGAGTCGGCCCCAGTGCACTGGCTCCTTAATAAACCTTTATCTTTTGTTCATTGCATCAAGGACGTAGTCTCTCGTGGTACTTGACGTCGCTTATCCCGAGGTTGATTGAGGGTTTCCCCTCGGCGGGGGTCTTACATCCCCACCTTTAAAGCATATTCAAGGTATTCCGAGCTTTGTCCTCTTTGCCTGAGCAAAGCTATTTTACATCCTAGATATGGGGGATGGGTCAACCTCTGTCAGCCAGGCAAAATATACCTGCTGTCTGTGTTTAGCTAGAGGGACACAGCTCTCTGCGTGCAAACCACACACGCAGGACACTGGGGATTTATTCCATCACATTTTTCATTTCACCCAGATTCCTTCAGAACTCTATAGGGCCAGTTTTTTAAGGTCATTATTTCATTCTCAATAACCTTATAAGAGAAACACTATTATTTTTATTTTTATTTTCCTCTGGATTTTTTTGTTTTTTGTTTTTTGTTTTTGGTGGTACTGGGGTTCCTGGAAACCCTTCTACCTCTGGGCTACACTCCCAGACCTAGTTTATATTTTTATTTGGAAACAGGGTCTCTTAAGCCAGTGTGGCTGGCTTTGAACCTGCGTGATCCTCCTGTCTCTGCCTGCCTCCCAAGCGCAGGAATTACAAGCATGAGCAACCATGCCTGGCTTTTAATTTTCCTGTTTTTAAGGTCATTATTTCATTCTCAATAACCTTATAAAAGAAACACTAGTATTTCCATTTCACAGAAACACAGTCTTAGACGAGCATGGTGGAGCATGCTTGTAATCCCAGCATTTGGGAGGCTGAGACAGGAGGATCTCAGTTCGTGGTCAGCCTCATCTACTTAGTGAGGCCCTTTGCATCTCAGTGAGACCCTGTTTCTAAATAAATAATAGCCGGGCGTGGTGGTGCACACTTTTAAGTCCCGTGCTTGGGAGGCGGAGACAGGAGGATCGCACAGGTTCAAAGACAGCCACACTGGCTTAAGAGACCCTGCTTCCAAATAAAAAGTATAAAATAGGTCTGAGAGTGTAGCCCGGAAGTAGAAGGATTTCCAGGAACCCCAGTACCACCAAAATAAATAAATAAATAAATAAATAAATAAATAAATAAATAAATGGGCTGGGGGTGTAGCTTGGAGGTAGAATGACCCTAGGTTCAACCTCAGTACCGAAAAAAAAAAAGAAAAAAGAAAAGAAACACAGATTTAGATTACTTCAATGCCCCAGAAAGCATACAGTTAAGAGGTGGCAAAGTAAGAACAGACCACTGAGCATTAAAATCCATAAGTAAGCAACAAAAACTATAGTATCCCTCTTTTGAACAGATACTCCAGGCTGTCACTGTGGCCTGGAGGAGCCACAGGGTGGTATGTACCACATGTGGCTGCAGGGTGTCCCTGGGCTGAGGCAGAGAATAGTTCTGGCTGCCCTTCCCAAGACTCATCTTCTCATCCCACTCCACTTTGGACCCTCTGTCTTTTCTGAGAACACTCATCATTCCACCCCAACCCCTGTCAGCAATAAGGTTTGGTGGAAATTTGGCAGAATTTTTTTCTTCCAGTCTAATTCCTATCATTGTGAAATCATTGGCAAGTCATAACTCTTCTCAGTTCCAAATCTCTAAAGCAGGATAATTATTCCCTACTCTTTCAGAGACAAAAGATGAAAGTGTAAGCCTGACTCAGTGGTCCATGCCTTAATCTCAATACTTGGGAGGGTGAAACAGGAGCATCACAAATGTGTGGCCAGTTTTGCAATTTAATGAGAACTTCAGCAACTTAAGGAGACCACATTTCAAAATAAAAAATAAAAAGGGGTAAGGGTGTAGCTCAGAAGTTGAATGTACCTGGGTTCAATCCCCAGTATCAAGAAAAAGGAGAGAAGGAGGAGGAAGGCGAGGAGGCAAAGGAGGAGGAGGAGGAGGAGGAGGAGGAGGAGGAGGAGGAGGAGGAGGAGGAGGAGGAGGAGGAGGAGGAAAGGGTAGGAAGGAGGAGGAAAGGGTAGGAAGGAGGAGGAAGAGGAGGGGAAGGAGGGGGAGAAGGAGGAGAAGAAAGAGAAGAGGGAGGAGGAGGAGGAAAAAAGGCTTTTGGTAGAAACCAAGGTGGTTGTCAAACAGGTTTCTCCCCATTGTGGTTTTCTGTGAGGCTCTGTAGTGCAGCCAGATTGGATAATGATGAGGTCAAGTAGGGATGCCCAGCACAAAGCCCTGGGGCCACAGGAGCTGGCATCCAGAATAAGACACTGCAGTTCTCTGAAGAAAGCAGGTAACTTTGCAGTCTGTCCTTAATTTCCTCTTTGTGTGAAAGCATGAACGGAGCCAAGATTGAGCTTCTGACTCCAACAGTCTACGTCTCCCTCACAGTAAGGAAGCCGTTCTGAGGGTGCCAGCTCCTCAAGCACCCACTTCAGGTCTGAGAAGCAGTTCTACACCATGATGGCCCTCTCAGGGGCTCAATTTATTTCAAGGAGTTTTTAGAATTAAGCCAGTTCTGTAACCCTTGATTAAAATAAATAATAGGGCAGCTCCTTGTTAGTCTGAGAAACCTTCCCTTCAGGCAATAATTAACCTTTTCTTTACTATTACAAAGTGTTTTAAAATATCCGATCTTATTTTTTTTAAGAAGAATTATTCTCCTTTTAGAGACGGAGAAACAATTTCAGAGAGATGAAGTCGCTGGCAGAGGCTAAACTTGGACCTGAATCTTCTTTTCCAAAATACTGTTAGTGTTTTTCTTTTTCTTTCTCTCTCTCTCTCTCTCTCTCTCTCTCTCTCTCTCTCTCTCTCTCTCTCTCTCTTCCCAGATGTGGCTAAGTGTTTGCTAATAACTCAAATTATACCATGAACCTGAATATGCTTGGGAAGCTATTTGTAAAACATTAGATGACCCTAATTATATCATAGAATCATCTATTCTAGACACACTGTGACTGAGAAATTCACAAATGCAACACATTCAAAAATCCCAGTGTTAGACAAATAGGAAATGTTTGATAAGGAACGATAGACACACTGACCAGCTGTGCCCTGAACCAGTCTTCCTTCCTATGGACCAAAAAGGAGCTGAATCATCTGGGAGCTGTTGATATGAAGAACAGAGAACTATGGTTTCATTTTTAGACTGGGTTGTAAAGACAAAAAGATATATTAGTGGAGGTGTTCCCTTCAAATACCCTAAGAATATGTTGCCTAATTTTGATTTGACTAAATGCATTGGATAAAGAGTATGTTCTTGTACCTGTAATCCCAGTACTTGGGAGGCAACACAGGAGGATCGCAGGCTCAAGACCAGCCTCAGCAAGGAAGCAAGACCCTCAGCAACCTATCAAGACTCTTTCTTGTTCTTTTCTTTTCTTTCTTTCTTTTTTTTTTTTCAGTTCTGGGAATGGAACCCAGGGTCATTCTACCTCTGAGCTACATCTCCAGCCCTTTATTTATATTTTATTTTGAAATACGTTCTCTTTAAATTGCAGAGGGCCTCACTAAGCAGCTGAGGCTGTTCGTGACCATTTATCCTTCTGTCTCAGTCTCCCAAGTACTGGGATTACAAGCTTATGCCACCACACCTGGCTCTAAGACCCTGTTTCAAAAGAAAGAAAAAAAAAACTTTTAAAAGGTGTATCTCAGGGCTAGAATGCCTTTGGGCTTAATCTCAGAATCCCCCCCCCCAAAAAAAGGAATATGTTCACAGCCTTAATATATTTAATTATTATACATATTTTCTTCTACAAGTCTTCCAAGGATCCAGTTGATTTTATATTCCCTGAGCTAGAATAGAAACAGGAGTGGCTATGGGATCTTGTGTTTTAATTCTTAGTCCCAATATTCTCATGAATTACTTTCAGATTTTGATCAAGTCAGAGCCCCAGTCCTTAATGTTACACTGAAGTTGGAATTGGAAGATAGAATCTCCTACTTATTTATTTTTACTAGGATTCCCAATAGTCCCATGGGAGGTTAAACTGTGTTATGTTAAAATATAATTCTATGATCAAATTTTGTTGGGAAATATCCAGTAAATATATATATCCAATAAAATAGGTAAAGAAGTCGGGCATGGTAGCACACTTTTGTAATCCCAGTACTTAGGAGGCTGAGACAGGAGCATCACAGGTTCATGGCCAGCCTCAGCTGCATAGTGAGGCCCTCTGCAATTTCGTGAGATTCTGTTTCAAAATCAAGAATAAAAAATAGGGCTGAGGGTATAGCTTAGAGGCCCCTGGGTTCAATCCCTGGTTCCATTAAATAAATAAATAAATAAATAAATAAATAAATAATAAAGAAGAAATAAACTTCCCAAAAAAGAATATATCAGGTAAATTTCAAATGTATTTGACCATGTGGCTTCTACCTAGAGAACCTAATTCTCAACAGAAAGTATTTAGGGAAATAATGGTTTACAGTATTTTTATTTTTATTTACTTATTTTGTATGTGTGTGGGGGTCTGGGGATAGAACCCAGGGGCATTCGACCTCCAAGCTACACCCCCTGACCTATTTATTATTATTATTATTATTTATTTTGAAACAGGGTCTCACTAAGTTGCGGAGGGCCTCACTAAGTAGCTGAGGCTATCCGTGAACCACGATCCTCCTATCTCAGCCTCCCTAATGCTGGGATTACAAGCGTACACCACCATGCCCGGCTGGTTTACAGTATTAAAAACATAATTCAGCAAATAATTATTGTGCATGAATTGCATGCTAACTCCAGGTTGATTATTTTGTGATTAAATAAGAGTAAACTGAGTAGGGCGTTGTGGCGCACGCTTGTAATCCCAGCATTTGGGAGTCTGAGACAGGAGGATCTGGGTTCGCGGACTGCCTCAGCTACTTAATGAGGCCCTTTGCAACTCAATGAGACCCTGTTTCAAAATAAAGAATAAAAAAAAAAAAAAAAACAGAAGCCGGGCATGGTGACACACGCTTGTAATCCCAGCATTTGGGAGGCTGAGACAGGAGGATCTTGGTTCAAAGACTGCCTCAGCTACTTAGTGTGGCCCTCTGCAACTCAGTGAGACCCTGTTTCAAAATAAAGAATAAAAAAAAAATTGGGCAGGGGGTGTAGCTCGAAGGTCAAATGCCTCTGGGTTCCATCCCCAGAACTCCCCCCCCCAAAAAAAAATAGGGCTGGAGGTATAGCTTGGAGGTAGAATGCCTCTGGGTTCCATCCCCAATACGGGGGGGGGGGGGGAGTGAGCTAAAATCCTCATTTCAGGTAGTCTACAGACTTTTAGAAAATTATAGAAAAATAGAATAGTCCCTGCAATTTGCACTGATTATAAATAAGCATTTTCCCAATACAACAGATTCATTTCATTCTCAACATAAATTGTGACACTTTTATTCCGTTCAATTTTTCCTTTGATGTTCAGTCATCATTTCATTAATAATGAAATAAAATATAAAATATTTAGCACAAAGCTCTTTTAGTATAAAGTGGTCTCCAATGAAACTCTAAGGAAACAAATGTTATTTCATGAATCTCATTTAGCTTTAATTTTACTGTTTCTAGATTCTTCATTCATCAGTAAATAAAATAATTGCCTGACTAGATAGAAGGCATCCTATGGTTTAAATGACCAAAGACTCATTACCAAATTAGGTTAAAAAAAAAAAGGACACAATCTCTAGAAAAACAATCGAATTAAATATATGTGCTTTGGATGTTTATTCTTAGTTTGCTCAGCCATGACACAAATATTTACACTGACAAATATGATCTGAAAACAGTCATGAAATAAGATTTCCCTTAAAGCATAAATATGTATAAACATTAGTGTCAATTAAATGTTTTTAAAAGAAGCAAATGTCATTTTGATGCAATAAATTCTTGATTGCTCTTTGGCACCTGCTAAGCTTCTTTAAGATGAAAAATTGTACTCTTGCTCTTATGTTACTATTATAATTTATTTGTTTGTTTATTTATTCAGTCATTCATTTATTTTGAGGTACTGGAGATTTAACCCAGGGGTTAATTCATTTGCAAGTTTTTAGGCTCTAATGACAAACGTGCTAATTGTGTGTGTGTGTGTGTGTGTGTGTGTGTGTGTGTGTGTGTAATACTGGGGTTTGGACGCAGGGCATTCTACCTCTGCGCAGGGCATTCTACCTCTGAGCTTCATGCTCAGCCCTGTTTTAGCCCTATTTTATTTTATATTTTGAAACAAAACAGGGTCTCACAAAGTTGCTGAGAGGCTGGCTAACTTGGTGAGGCTGGCTGAAAACTTGTGGGTTTTTTTTTTTTTTTTTTTGCGGGTCTGGGGATGGAACCCAGGGGCATTCGACCTCTGAACTACACCCCCTGCCCTATTTTTTATTCTTAATTTTGAAACAGGGTCTCACTAAGTTGCAGAGGGCCTCACTAAGTAGCTGAGGCTGTCCATGAACCGCGATCCTCCTGTCTCAGCCTCCCGAATGCTGGGATTACAAGTGTGCGCCACCATGCCCGGCTGTGGCTGCAAACTTGTAATCCTCCTGTCTCAGCCTCCCAAGTACTGGGGTTACAAATGTGTGCCACTAGGCCTGGCTCTGCTCTTTTTTTTTTTTTTTTCCAAAAGCTTCTTAAAGAACCTGAATTTTGGTGCTACTTTGTCCAATGTATTAGTAATTGAAACTGAAACTAATGCAATTATTATCTTTAGATAGTCTGGTTCATTTTCTAATTCATAGCCATCACTGAGAATTAGACAAAATGCTGAAGCTGTACTTGACTGAAGTTGAATTTCATAACATCCTGAGTAAATAAGGCTCAGAACCAGACTTGATTTTGAGTGGTGAATGCCCCTGGATTCAATACCCAGTAACAACACACACACACACACACACACACACACACACACACACACACACACACAGATACATGCGCGTCTAGGCTCTCCTGTTCTGTGCAGGCCAACCCTGTTCCTACCTGAAGGTTACTTTAGGCCAAGTATGTTTATGACGGAACTCACTCCACAATTGTCTCCAATAAAGACTGAGTCTTTTTGTCACGATAATAATCCCAAGGCAAATCTACAGGGTTCTTGCATGCTGATTTTTGCAATGTTCACACAGTTCAGTAATTCTCAGAGGATCTGGAAGATGAAACTGTTGTTTCCTCAGAGTGAGGTTAGTGAAAGTCTTGCTAGATAAGCAGCCATTCAGGGTGTAAGATAAGGATGATTGTTGACCAAAGAGGAGGCTCCACTTCCTGCTCCTGGCTCCTGGGTAAAGGCTCCTGAAATCCTGTCCCTGCAGACTTTCTGGCAGTAGAGCGCCCTAGGGGTCAAGGATCTAGCAGAAGAGAAATACGTTCATGACATGAAGGGGCTTTACGGGCTGGGATCTGTGCTGCTGTGAATAGTCTGAAATTTGTACAGCCGACATTTTTTGGTTTGATTTCTGATTTGCGAGTAAGTAGTGAGAGTTACAACTTCAGGATCACTAAACAGGTGCTGGCAGCAAGGACCAGGGGCTGAAGGACAGACCCGTGGGCCCCTGAGGGACAGAGGCACTCAGAAGGTCAGCAGTCACCAAGTTAAAATGGTTTGTAACCTCAGTCTATACAAGTGGTAGTTGTTTTATAATACTTTGGGTATTTTAGGCAGACACTCTTCTATTTTTTTTTTTTTTTTCTGGTACTGAGGTTTGAACCCAGGAGCATTCTACCTCTGAAGTACATTTCTAACCCCCTCCCTTTTTTTGTGGTACTGGGGATGGAACCCAGGGGCAGTCTACCTCCAAGGTACACCCCAGGCCTATTTTTTTTATTATTATTTTGAAACAGGGTGTCACTAAGCTGCAGAGGGTCTCACTATGTAGCTGAGGCTGTCCGCGAACCGCGATCTTCCTGTCTCAGGCTCCCAAAGTGTGAGCCACCACACCTTGGCCTAACCCTTTTTATTTTTTAATCTTGAAACAGGGTCTTGCTAGGTTGTTGAGAGTCTTACTCAGTTATTGAACCTGGCCTTGAACCCGTGATCTTCCTGTCTCAGCTTCACAGACACTGGGATCGCAGACATGTACCACTGTGCCTGGTTAACCCTCTCCTCATGAACAGTCTAATGTCAATTTTATCTAAGTGAATTCTTATGCTCCCAACTTTCACCTCATTTAGTTACTAAGATCCCCAAATATATAAATGGCACTTCTCTCCTAAGCTCTTTTACATGCTTTCTTTTCCCAGACCCCAAAGGAATCATTTTGAAACATAATTATAGAACCTTACAGGTTATAAAATCCTTAGCCATCCATTACCTAATTTCCTTCCCCCTTCTCTTTTCTACAACCTGTTATTCATCAAACTAAAGGCATGAATCCACATCAGAGTTATGCTTCTTATCTCTATTTGTATTATTCCTTACATTTTTATTTTTTAAATTATTTTTTACATTACTGGGGATAGAACTCAGGGGCACTTTACTGAACCACACCCCCAGATTTTTGTAATTTTTATTTTGAAATAGGGTCTCACTAAGTTTCCCAGTCTGGTCTCAAACTTGCAATCCTTCTGCCTCAGCCTCCTGAGTAGCTGGGCTTATACACCCGTGGTACCACTCCCTGCTCAATTGTTAATTTGTTTTAAAGTATTCCCTCATCAAACCTTTATTAGCCTCCCCTAGGGCCCTTAACCATAGCAAACACTTCATGAGTGTTCACTGGACTGGATGTATGTCCCTGATTGGAAACTGCTAGAAACAACCATGACCACCTCGTTGCCTCTTCTCTAACATATCTTAGTTATGCTCAAAGAGTAAACTAGATGCTAATGGAGGTGTGAGAACCTTTAAAAGGACTTTAGACATCAGGATCTAATTGGTGAATAACCGAGATCTTAAGGAACCAGAAGTTCACATAAAGAATGCTGTTCAAACGCCGATGAGCAGAAGTGCCACTTCTGTGGAGAGTTCGGACACATCCAGAAAGCCTGCACCGAAGCGAAGTGGCTACCCGTGTGGTGATGGTCACGTAGCCATCAACTGAGCAGACAAGTGAAGTCAATTGTTACTGCTGTGGCGAGTCGGGGCATCTCGCCTAGGAATGCATGATTGAGGCCACAGCCTAATTCTTTTCCTTTTTTCACTCCTTTCATTTTTTTTCTGATTGATGGTTGCATTATTTTCTTGGGATCCTCTTCACTGGCCCAATATAGCAGATGAGGCTACTCCTAGGCCAGTGAGCTTTACTTGCTGTATAAAAGGAGGAAAGGGGTGGGGTGGGAGGGAAACCGAATTTCTGCATTAAATTACAAAAAAAAAAAAGGTTTCTGTTTAGTTTGGTAGAGGCGTTATAAATAATGCTTTGTTGCTGGGCATAATAATAATAATAATAATAATAATAATAATAATGCTTTGTTAAAGAACCCTTTCCACACTGCTGGTGAATAGGGATGGAGTGAGAACAGTCGAGTCAGACCAGACCAGTAACCTGTTCTGGGGGGTCTTGAGTATGTTCCCAGGTAGAAGGTAAAACCAGTTCTGGAAGTGTCAATGAACTTCTGTAGATCATTTTAATTTTAGCATAATGATGGTCCTAGATTACTTGACCTCAGTAGCTATTAAATTACATCAAATAACATCTACATCAAGGTCCTCATAGAACATACAGTTCAGTGGGAGAGAAGTAAATAAAAAGACACACATGCTGGATGTGGCACACACTTGTAATCCCCGCGCTTGGGAGGCTGAGACAGGAGGATCGCACAGGTTCAAAGCCAGCCTCAGCTACTTAGTGAGGCTTTCAGCAACTTAATGAAACCCTGTTTCCAAATAAAATATAAAATAGGTCTGGGAGTGTAGCCAAGAGGTAGAAAGCCCCTGGGTTCCATTTCCAGTACCACACACATACACACACACAAAAGACACACGTGTTAGTGGCTGTAGGAGAGAGATGGGGATGAAAGCCTAAACAAGAACAGCTTCACAACACCGATGCTGAACGTACACATGGTGAAGGCAACGGGTTAGAACACATTTTTTTCTTCAAAGACTAAGTCGAAAACCCAAAATTAAACACTGATGCTCAGAGTTGACCTAATTTGGAGCTATTCAGGAATTGCAGAGAATTGCGTTTTTGCAGAAATCAAGATGTTATTTTTGTACACTATATCACTGAGACAACTATGTTTTATTTGCTGCAATCAGTTTTTAAATGTCAGATGGAAAAAAAAAGGAACTGAAGTCCTAGAAAATAGAAAAATGTAATTTTAAACTATTCCAATAAAGCTGGAGGAGAAAGGGGAATTTATTATTTATTTATTTATTTATTTATTTATTTATTTATTTTGGTGGTACTGGGGTTCCTGGAAACACTTCTACCTCCAGGCTATACTCCCAGCCATATATATATATATATATATATATATATATATATATATATATATATATTTTTTTTTTTTTTTTTAATTTGGAAAAAGGGTCTCTTGTGCCAGACACCCACTGCCACAAAGGTCTACAACCACAGGTGCCTGGGACATAGGAACCTAGACTTGAGGACAGCCCATCCTCCAAATCCCTTTACCCTCAGTTCTCCCTGTGGAAGGTCCTTCTTTCTGCTCCATCCCACCTCTCTCTCCTGCACAACTTCTCCATTTCCCTCCCTGAGTCCCAGGCTTGTTTAGCCAATGGATGAGGAGGCTGAGTCTAATCCTTTCCATTTTACATTTGGGCCTGGGCCTGCTTTGAATCTTGGCTTCTGCTTTGGGGTGAGCTGAGAGATGAAGTCACCTCCACCACCAATCCTCAGCTGGTGTTCACATGGCCCCCATCTGATGCCAGAACCTCTCCCCCCTTACGGTGGTGCCAGCAAATCCTTAGCTCTCACTCCCACCTCCTCTTTGCAGTAACCTCTTGGACTGGCAAAGAACACAAGCGATCCATCACCCTCATCTAGAAACCACAAATGGCCCTGACCCTCCTTTCCTGACTCTGAGAGGCCAGGTTATCCAGTTAGCTCTCCCCCTGCTAAGGAGAATGAGATGACTCATGAGCCCCCAAGCTGACATCAAAGGGGAAAGGTGCCTTTTTCCCTTTCTTCCAGGCAGCACCAAGCCTTTTCAGGATTTTCTTGGCACTTCCCGCTCTTTGGTTTGCTAGGAGCAAAGTTTCTCTCCCAGCAAACTGCACTTCTAAGACAGGATGCCATCTCTCCTCTCTACAGGCAGTCGGCCTGTGCCCAGAGGAGAGAGCCGGCTCTCACTGGTCTCTCTGGTTCGCCCTTCAGGGAGGTAACTGGCTTTAAACACAGGTTTCTCCTTAAATTTACAATTTGAACCACAGCAGGATTTTTCTTCATAGCGTTAAGATGCTGAATTCCAAACAACATGAAAAATTCTATGCAGCCTTGTTCTACATCTATAACTAATCCAAAAGGCATTTCTAAAATTTCTCTAGGAATAATAACATAATCTGAACTTAAGGAATAATGTGTCATACATACCTGGGAATTCCAGAAGTCACATGAAAGTCACATGAGGAAGGCTTGGGACCTTTCCCCACACATTAGGCAGGGCAGCACTTACAGAGCAATCCCGAGGCCAAAGGATTTACAACAGTGAGAGGATTACTGCTCTGTTTACGCCTCCTGTCTCTTCCTTTCAACATATGTTCCACCGGGGTTTTATTGTGACCATTTATAGTTCACAAAATACGTCCAAGAATACGACACAGAAAGAAAAGCAGAATATTATGAAATTTATAATGAAAAGCAAAATAGTATTGTTCACAGACTGTCTGATGCAAGCGTGCAAGAAAACAGGCAAAAACAAGTATCTGCAAACTTTGGTTTTTCAAAAAATTACATGACAACTTTCCTATGATTTTTAGAACATAATAACTTTAGTGCAAAAGTGCCTTTAAATATGAGCAGATATTCTCCTTATTTGTGATAGATTTTGTTCTTTGCTAATAAAACAAATATGATTCAATTCCTTTGATTTTTATCAAAAAGAGAGAAGTTTGAAAATCTATAGAAATCACATTTTGATCATTTATTTTGCCTACCATCTGATTTAACATGATATCACTTTTTGGGGGGGCAGTACTGAGAATGGAATGAGCGACCCCCCCTCCCCCCGCTCTGCCAGCTCTACTTTTTATTCTTTATTTTGAAACAGGGTCTCACTGAGTTGCAAAGGGCCTCACTAAGTAGTTGAGGCTGGCCACGAACCAACCGTGATCCTCCTGTCTCAGCCTCCCAAATGCTGGGATTACAAGCATGCGCCACAACACCCGGCTGATATAATACCATTTTTTTTTAACGCTTCACTTAAAACATACAGGATGAGTCAATAACTCTAGTCCTTGTTCCATTAATTCATTATCATTTGAAAGGGGCTTAGTCAAAAGTGCTTGGGAAAGGCTGATGTGTTAAGTAACGTACTCCCTCTAGTGGATAATGACAGAAAGGAAAGTATTTGGCTCCATTTGAAGGTTAGCTATGAGTTCAATTTCTGAGCATAATCTCTGTGTTTTGGCTTGGGTGCCTCCTAAATAGTTACATTTTGTTATGCTTAATTTACTGAGACTCTATAAAGTAGTGTATGAATATTCTTTATAGTTAATTTTACCCTCACTATTGTTTTTGTTTTTTAATCACGATTCTCTTCATCAATGAAGTCTTTCATCCAGTAAACATCCAGTGCAGGTGGTGAGCCATGTTTGCGTTATGGCCGTAGGCACTAGGAATATAACAGGACATGAATAAAATAATTCCAAAGCCTGTTACTGGGAAACTTGAAACATTACAGATGAAGCTCACTGTGTGTTTCCTACACGGTAGACTACATGCTTTGTGATTTGCAATTATTATTTAACTGAATTATCTGAATAACTCTATATGGAAATCAAGAAACTAAAAAACTTGTCCAAGTTCACAGTGAGAGATGAGAAGACCTCAGAAGCTCCCAACCACAAGGTCAGTTAGACTATGGGCCTGTTTCATTATAGTGTGTGTGTGTGTGTGTGTGTGTGTGTGTGTGTGTGTGTAATTGAACTGGAGATTGAGTTGAACCCAGGGGCATTCTACCTCTGAGCTACATACACCCCTGACCCTATTTTTTTATTTATTTTGAAACAAGGTCTTGCTAAGGGTTTTATTAATTGCTGAGGTAGGCCTCAAACCTGCAGTCCTCTTGTCTCAGTCTCCAAAGTACTGGAAGTACGGGCATGCACCACCACACGAGGCTTTATAGGATTTTTTTCTAAACTCGTCCCATCCAACTGAATGTGTGTTTCTCAAGACCAGGACCTGGGTCTGGTTGTTCATCACCATAACCCCAAAGCCTACTCCTGTTGCTCTTCCAGAAATATTGCCCAAATAACTCATGATACTGAATGAAATGAACAGAGAATTGACCTCAGGACTACTCGATTCCAAAGTCCTTAAGAGCATACTCTAGAGCTTCCATGAGTGTCCAGAAAAAAGGAAGCATACTGTTGGCTCAGTTGATTATTTTACAGTTACAGGTCTTCTTTATTTTCTTAAAGAGTACATGGAGAAAAACGAACAAAATCTTATTTGTTCAATGATTCAAAATCTTTCAACAGATTGTCATGTCATCTTTCCTGATTCTCACCACTTGAGAACACAGGGAAGCCCATGCAGGGTCCATGGGGATTAAAGAGACATTGTTCTTCAGGGTGCAGGGTGGAGATGGAAAGAGGTGAGCTGTCATTTGTGCTAAGGAGCCTGCTGTGAATATAGGCCAAAATAAAGGGGTCAATTTCCACAGTGTTATTTTGTCATTGACTTCACAGTAGTTATTTCTTCAATCATATGGGCTGTCTACCATTATTTTCTGCCAACTGAATGACTCAAAAGTCTGATAGCTATCATTCAAATCTATTAGTGTTTCCTTGTGTGTTTGAAAGTCATTAGCAATGTTCTTGCCTAAGCTGCCAATTGCAGAATTGTAAATATTGAAAGAGTAATCTTGCCATTTGAAGTGCTTCTGGCTGAAATAAATGTTTGTTCAGGCTGTAGCACTGCCCAGGTAATTACTAGGTAATGAGGCAGAATCACCTTCCAGTGCTGGGACAGGCAGGAAAGATTGCTAGGTGCAGGAATGGCTATTACAGCAGCTGTCTCTCAACCCACCCTGTAGGTTTGTACTTTAAAAAGGAATTGCCAGTGTCTGCCCCTATCATACAAGGCAGTAAAACAAACCAAAAGAAGAAACTGAGAAGAGGTAATTTCAGGCCAGATCTTTTTGTTTTGTCTTGTTTTGTATGTATGTATGTATGTATGTATGTATGTATGTATGTATTAATTCATTTATTTTTGTGGTACTGGGGATTGAACTCAGAGGCATTCTACCTCTGAGCTACACTCCCAGCCCTATTTTTAATTCTTCATTGAAACAGGCTCTCACTAAATTGCAGAGAGTCTCACTAAGTAGCTGAGGCTGGCCTTGAACTTGTGATCCTCCTGTCCCCGCCTCCCAAGCATGGGGATTACAAGCGTGTGCCACCACGCCTGGCTTTTGTTTTGTTTTTAAACCAATAGGCTTAATATCAAAAGAAGCCTAACCTGTCACCCAAACTTTGTTAAAATATAAGGGTGACTCTTCCTTTTTGTTGTCTTGTGCATATGATGAATTCTGTAAGATAAGTTTGTCAGTTGATTCTATGTAGTCTTTTATTGCACCCAGATTAATTTTCTCCACAAATTGGAGTTGCACACATGTGTTTGCGTGTGTGTATGTGTGTGTGTGTGTGTGTGTGTGTGTCTGTGTGTGTGTGTGTTAAAAGGAATTGAACCCAGGAGTCTTCTACTACTGAGTTACACCCCAGCCCTTTTTATTTTTTTATTTTGAGATAGAATTGCTAAGTTGTCCAGGCTAGCCTCAGATATGCCATGCTCCCGCCTCAGCCTCCCGAGTCGATATCAACAACTTACTTTGAGATGGCCAGATATCTATTTCTTTTTTTAAAAATAAATTTTTCATTGGTGCATTGTAGTCATACATCTTAATGGGATAAAAAAAAAAACTTGTGGAGATATACATGATTAAAATGCTTAGTCACTACTTTTATTTTATACAAACCAACTGCCTTGATGAACTTATCTTCTAAAAGAAGGACCCAAACAGGGTGTGCTGGTGCACATCTATAATCCCAGTACTTGGGAGGCTGAGATAGGAGGTCACAGGTTTCAGCCAATTTTAGCAACTTAGTGAGACTGTCAGCAATTTAGCGAAACTGTTTCAAAAGAAAAAATAAAATAGGGCTGAGGACTCAGTAGATAATGTAGCTCAGAGGTAAGAATGCTTCTAGATCCAATACTCAGTACCACAAATAATAATAGTATTATTATTAAGATTACTACTAATAATACCAAAAAAGTACCACATTAGGAAGATCTTCATGGGAGGATCCTCACCAGGGCCACCCTACCCTATTTACCAGGAAACCTTCTGGCCTGCTAACCCCCACTAGTGAGAAGCAACAACTATTCCTCAGGACAATCCCAAAGCTTCCTCCCCTTTCCTGTTATCGGACCCCCTTATCTAGAGCCAATATAGGCTCAGTATAAACAACTAATGTTTTCCATCCCCAAAGTTCATAAAAACACTCTTATCTCAACTTGTGAAGAACATTCCTCCAACTGCTATCTGCCTTGCTGGTGGTAGATTGCAGAAACTTGTCCTAGGATAGATCCTTTCTTTCTGGCTTACATCTGTTATAAAAAAAAAACAAAAAAAACAAAAAAAAAAAAAAACTTTTATCTCAGAGGTCTCAGGAGTCTGAATTTCCCAATGTCCTTCCATTTATTCTGAGAGTTTTTTCCCCAAGTCTTCATAGCACATTGATGGCTGTTTTCTCAATATGCTTTCCTTATTTTCTTATTCCTGCTATTACAGTTATTTATTTATGTGTCCTATTTCACCTACACACACACACACACACACACACACACACACACACACACTCTCTCTTAAATCCATGTTAGGACTGGCATAATAATTAGGAAAGAGCTGCAGCTTTGGTTCCTAACTCTTATAGGTGCACAGCTCTGGCCAATCTCATGTCTAGTGTAGACTTAGTTCCCTTATTTGTAAAAAGGGAGCAATGCTCAACTTTTATTTCTTTCTTTCTTCTCCTTTCTTTCTTTCTTTCTTTCTTTCTTTCTTTCTTTCTTTCTTTCTTTCTTTCTTCCTTTTTATCTTCTTTCTCCTTCTTCCCCTTCTCTTTCTCCTTCTCTTTCTTCTTCTTCTTCTACTGGGGATTGAATGCAGGGCCTTGTGAATGCTAGGCAAATGTCCCACCACTGAGCTACAACACTGAGCTACATGCCTATCCCTATTTATTTTTTAAAAAGGGTCTCATCGACTTCCCCAGGCTACCCTTAAACTCACAATCCTCCTACCTCAGCCTCCTGAATATCTGGGATTATAGGTGTGTACCACTATACCCAACCAACCTTTTTAAATTAAATGAAGTCAAAGACATTGTCTACTGAGTGCTCACTCAATGCTATAACCCCTGCTTACTGGAGAAAGAGCATCCAGTGTTCCCATCCCCAGATCCCTTCGATGCCCCACCATATCTCAGAAAACAGTGCTAGGAATTTGGATGAACTGAATAGTCTTTAAGTGTATTCCTCTGCTTAATACTTACTTCAAAACTGCGTGACAATTAGACAAATACTTTATTGCCCTACAGAGAAAACTTCCCAGTTAGATCTATCAGGCTCTGGGGGTCTCAACTGGACCAACATGGTTTGATTCTTACCCAATTATTACAAAGCCATCATTAATATGATGAAACCCAAGCATTGCTTATGTTTCAAGACAGATAAAGCCCTATAACAATAAAGTATCCAAAAAGTTAAAACCCAACAAATGTAGTGATGCCGAACAGCCTCAGTCCTGGGCTCTAATAATGAAAGTGGTCCAGGCTGCATCCCCTAATGACTCCCTGAGGTCATTACTGAGGTCGCCCTGGAGCTTCCTAATGAGAAAGACTGGGAAGAGTAAAATAGGTAGAGAAATTTAAGCCAGGTGTGGTGGTCATGCCTGTAATCCCAATACTTGAGAGGTAGAGACAGGAGGAGCGTAGGTTCAAGGCCAGCTTCAGAAATTTAGCAGGATCCTTAGCTATTTAGTGAGACCCTGTTACAATTTTTAAAAAATGTAATAATATTAAGAAGTTCTGGGGGTGTAGCTTGGAGGTAGAATGCCCCTGGGTTCAGTCCACAAGAGAAAAAAATATATATATAAAGGATAGAAAAATCTGATTGTCCCAGCATAACACATAAACAGATAACACAGACAGTCCCTATGTGGCCTTTTCTCTGCTTAACCTCACTTACAGGGTCCGCTTATGGAAACATACCAAAACAATCTAGGGGTCCCTTTACTCCCAGTAATTCTGAGACTCCTGCTTTAAATCATCTATAAATTAATGCCTTTGTAAGTATCCTCTATCGGTTAAAGAACAAGACAGGGGTTAAGGTGCTAATGTACTAGTCAGCTTTCTGTTACTGAGACAAAATATGTAAGAAAAACGTTAAAAAGATAACTTAAAAAAGATAAAGCTTATTTTTTATTATGCATGTATTTATTTGTGCATTTATTTATTTTGCGGTACTGGAGATGGAACCCATGGGCATTCTACCTCCAAGCTACACCCCCTGCCCTATTTTTTATTCTTTATTTTGAAACAGGGTCTCACTGAGTTGCAAAGGGCCTAAGTAGCTGAGGCTGTCCGCGGACCGCGATCTTCCTGTCTCAGCCTCCCAAATGCTGTTTTTTTGGGCTGAGGTGAAGCTGAGCATCTTGGCCAGGAGGGCGAGGCGGGGCAGTGCTGCCCACCCCACATGGACTGGAAAGCGGGGCGGGGGCTACAGAGGGGTAAAATGTAGTCCCTCGGGGAATGCCCTCAAGGACCCACTCCCTCCAACTGGGTTCTACCTCCTACAGTTTCCACTGCCTCCCAACAGTTCACTCAGCAAGGAGTCCCTTAAAGGGGTGGTCTCGCTTGTAATCCCAGCATTCGGGAGGCTGAGACCGGAGGATCGCTATTCGCGGGCAGCCTCAGCTACTTAGTGAGGCCCTCTGCAATTTAGTGAGACCCTGTTTCAAATTAAAAGTATAAAAAATTAGGGCAGGGGGATATAGCTCTGAGGTTGAATGCCCCCGAGTTCCATCCCCAGACCCACAAAAAGGGGGAGGGGGTAGGTCAGAGCCCTCGTGATGCAACTACTTCCCCCAAAGCACCACCTCACCGGGAACCAAGCCCTGGACATCCCAGCCTCCAGGGGGCGCCAGATCCAGACCTCAGCAACCACAGAAACATCCACAGGGCTGGCCTAGATAAGACCTCTCCCACTGGTTCATGTACCATGAGTAGAATAAAGAAAAGTCAGGAAGCACAGCTGCTTTTTGATACAAAATTAAAAGTACTCACTGATAAATACAATAGTTCTCTAGTTCACAAGTATGACCTCCTCCTCCCCTACTCCTGGCCAAAGTGAGTACGCACACATGTACACAAGCAACGCACACAAACACAGCCTTTCCAGTCAGTCAAAGGTATTTACCTTGCACAGATTGACAAGAATTTTTTTTTTCTGTACAGAAGCTGGGTGTAATAATTACTTACATATTTGTTAGGTTACCTGTTCCTTGCTATGTTGCAAAAAGTACTTGAGATGGTTAATATAGATATGTAACAGGGAGGAATTTAAATTAGAAGTCAGGTCACAGAAGAAATAAGTGCAAACTAAAGATAAAAGCACAGGAGATAGGAAAAGAATTTTAAAGCCTAGTGGCCTCAGGTGAGTCACAAGTAGGCCTCTGAGCTTTCTAATAAACAAATTTGACAAGAAACCTAGTGAATTATATATTCCCAGCTGGAAGAGGGATTCCCAGACTTGATTAACCTCAAGAGATTATAAAACTACAATTATTCTGGGCTCACCTATAGAATTCCAAACCTTGTAAATATTAGCAAGATCCTCTTGATCCCTCAGGCAAGAAATGAGGGGAGTACTCAGTACAAAAATTGTTGCCTTTGATATTAAAATCAGAGGACTTTCTTCTAGGAAGTGACGAAGAGAACCTCCTAAAATGCTATAAACATTCTTACAGAGATGCAAGATGCATTGCAGACATCTACAGGCCATGGTATGTATTACAGATTTATGTGTATATGTGATATGTTAGATTTGGTGGGAATCAGAACAAAAAAGACCCTATTCTTCAGAAATTTGATTTTTTTTTTCCAGTTTGGCTTGACATAGGATGGGAACTAAAAAGAACTGTATTCAATCCCACTCCCTCCCTGCACACTGTGGTGCTATGGATCAAAATCAGGGCTGTGAGGATGCTAGGCAAGCATTCCACCACTGAGTTAGACCCCTCGCCCCTCACTATCCTTATACCAAGCAAAAAATTAGGGTCTGCTTTAGTAAAGGGGTCAACAAAACATACAAGCTATAGCACTGAGGTTCATGGAGAAAATGTAACCTAGTTAATCTTTTATTTAAAGTTAATTCTTCCTCCAGGCTTGAATTGTGATAAAGGGAGGAGGCTGGGGGGGAGCAGGAAAGAATCAAAAGCACCTTATAATGGCAACTGCTCTTTCAGAAGACCTAAGTGTTTTTAGTGGGCCCAAATCATCTCAAGTTCTCAGTATGGTGAAGTGGTGAACTATAAATGATAACATGGTTTCATTCATTCCATTTTTGTGCTAAAAATATTGAAATTTTATCATTTTTTGCATCTGTCGTTCACTTCAAATATGAAGTAAATCTATAAGACTCCGGGGTGCTCCATAGAGTTTTTTTTATTACTTCCTTTTGTTTTGTTAATAGAAAATCAAGTACTAGATGGAAATCTCTTTGTTTTTCTGTGAAGGGAAAATTCTGGGATGTTCTAGACAATCTGTTATTTGCAAGTGTGCACAAAGTTACTACTCTAAAATCTGAGTCCAAAATGTCTTAAAGGAAATGGTATTTGATATTGAAAGCTCATTCACTTATTTCACAAATATTATAGAGGACTTGGCATTTGCCAAGTATTGCACTGGATGATGAGAATACAAGAATGAGCCGAAGTCTGCCACCATTGATGTTTATAGTCATGTGATTACAGACATGATACAGCATCACATGTCATCACATGCTAAGTCCTAGAGTCTGGAGCAGTTTTTTTGGTTTCATTTTTAGTGCTGGAAATTGAACCCAGGGTCTTGCATATGCTAAGCACCTACTCTACCATAAAACTATACCCCCAACCAAGTATTGTATTCACTTTTTTTTTGTACTAAGTATTGAACACAGATGTGCTTTACCACTGAATTACATCTCCAGCCCCCCCCCCTTTTTATGGTACTAGGAGTTGAACTCAGGGGCATTTTACCTCCAAGCTACACCCCAGGCCTATTTTTTTTTATTCTTTAGTTTGAAACAGGGTCTCACTAAGTTGCAGAGGGCCTCACTAAGTAGTGGAGGCTGGTCTTGAACCTGCAATCTTCTTGTCTCAGCCTCTCAAGTGAATTACAAGTGTGCGCAACCACTCCTGGCTCACCCTCAGCCCTTTATAATTTTATTTTGAGACAGGGTCTGGCTGATTTTCCCAGACTGGCCTCAAACTTGTGATCCTCCTGCTTCAGCCTCTCAAGTACTGGGATTAGAGGAGGGCACCACCATGCTTGGCCCAAGTGCTATATTTTGAGTTAAGAAATGCAGAACCCTCAGTGAGGAGGTAGAAAGGAAGTAGGCAGATAGGGAAGAGGCGTCTGTAGAAAAACTTAATTTCCTGAGGGACGAGGAATACTAATTAACTTCCAGGGCTCCTAAAAGAGACCAGCTCTTCCAAGGTTCAGAGATAAGAATGACCAAAGCTTCACAAAACCATCTGTTTACTAATCAACAAACCCAGGAGACATCACTGGAGCAAGTCTGACACTCTTACTGAAAGGAGACCCCTCAAAGGACATGCAAATACCCTATGCAAATTTTAAGAACTGCCTCCCAAACTCCAAGCAATAGAAGACATGCAGAGATATTTAAACCCCTAGAGCAATCACCAGGACAGTTACTCACTCTGGGAACCCCTCCCCATTGGGGAGCTTCTCTCTCTTCTGCAGGTTGCACTAGCTTTGAGAGAAAGTGGAGTGCAATTGAAGGCACTTGGCCCGGGGCTACACTTGGGTAGTGACCTGAAGGCCTCTGCTGGACATCAAGGCCGACCAGGGACCCTAGGGGTGACCTGCACTTCTTTTCTGGCAGATCGCGTGGACTTTGGGAGAAAGAAGCTTGCAACTGAAGGCACTTGGCCCGGGCTATGCTCAGGTAGTGACCTGAAGGCAGCTGCTGGACACCAGAGCCCCGATAGTCCTTAGAGGTGTTCTGCCACTTTCCCTATTCCTTTCTGGCCGATCATGTGGACTGTGAGAGAAAACAGCTTGCAACTGAAGGCACTTGGCCCAGGCTACACTCTGGTAGTGACCTGAAGGCAGCTGCTGGACTTCAGAGTTCCAACAGCCCTTAAGGGTGTTTGGCCACTTTTCCCTATTTCCTGTTGCTTCCAATAAACCTTTTTCTCCCCTTCCTGCAGTCTGCGGGTGTCATTCTTTGCTCACCTCAGACAAAAATCCGGTAAGGAAACTCCGAGTTTCTTCTCAAGAAACCCCATTTCATCAGGATATTAAATAAATCCGCACTTAAATAGCCAGGAAAAGCTTCTTAGAGGAAGTTACATGTAAGCTAAGACCACATATATAGGCAATATGTAAGCAGAAGTTAAACACGTAAAGTTGGGTTGAGTAGGAATTTGGAGTTCCAGCTAGAAAGTGGGAAAGAGTATTAACAAAAAAAGATATCTTGTGAACATTGTAACAGAAGAAGATGTGCCGCAGAAGCTCAAGGAAAGCCTGGCCTGTGTGGGGCTAGAGGTAAAGGACTTGAGGGACAAGGGTTAGAGGGACCAAATCTTGAATGGGTTTGCAATCCATATTAAGGAATTGAGATGGTACCCAAGAGAATGAGGAACCAGGAAGCTGGTGCTTATTCATCTGCATTTGGAAGGACTGAGCCCCTAAGTGCCCCAGACCTCACCTAGCCTTTTACATAAGGTTGGACGAGTGCTTGTGAAGGGCTCACACATGAAATCTGACAGTGGTGAAAGGATTTCAGGAAGGAGCAGCTCCCTGTTGCTGCTTGGAGAAGCCCAGCAGCTCTCCGCGTTCTCCCAGTCACAGTGCAGGGTGCTGGACAAGCTGTGGCCTCTGGGAGGTCTGGGATATGAAGGCCAGTTGTGAAACTAAATTGAGGTAGGATAGGAGAAATAAAAGTAAAGATAAAGCCAGGCATGGTGGCACACGCTTGTAATACCAGCATTTGGGAGGCTGAGACTGGAGGATCTCGGTTCGTGGCCAGCTTCAGCTACTTAGTCCTTTGAGGTCAGTGAGTCCTTTGAGGTCCTTTGAGGTCAGTGAGACCCTGTTTCCAAATAAAAAATTTTAAAAAGGGCTGGGGGTGTAGCTCGGAGGTAGAATGCCCCTGGGTTTCATCCCCAGTACAGGAAAAAAAAAAAAAAGTAATAGGTAAAAAGGAAAGAAAAAGGAAACTAGTTTTAAAATAAAAAACTATGATGATGATCCTTATCTTCTATGTTTTCCCTTAGGCAAACATCCCCCAAAGCCCCACACCTTTAATCCTAAAGGCTTATCTCCCACCATAAGGTTTTAAGATGTTTGGCAAACAAGGAATTCAGAAGAAAGGTCTGACACTTGGTCAAGCTCAGGGGCCACCCAGCCCCACTCACTGATCAGATGTCAGGAACCAGAGGATTCTAGGAAACCCAGATCTCCATTCCCTCTGTGCGCCCCTACCCAACCTCATGGTGGTCTCCCTTTTTCACCCCCTTATAGGAGAATATATATATATATATATATATATATATATATATATATATATATATATATATGCTGTAAAGACCCCAAAGCAGTTCTCACTCTTGAAATGGCCCCTGTTTTCCCTTGAACACATACTCCCCCCCCGACCAGTTTCTCAAATAAACCTCTGTCTTTTTTCTCTGACCTTCCTGCTGAAATTCTTTTCTTCTAGGGAAGCCAAGGACTCCGCTGGTCCTAAGGTGAGTGCCCTCTCCCCAAGCCTGGGAACTCTCCAGACTCTTCACAGAATTGCCATGATTTATGTGACATAAATAAATAATAACAATATTATATTTCCCTCAATAGAAGTAGTATATTGTATATTTCTCTTATACGGTTCCTCTCCTGCCCCATCTCTATCTCCAGCATCCAAGCAAAGTTCCTAGGGGAAGGAAGAAGTGAGGCATATGGTAGTGTCTTAGCGCACCCTGCTGGCTACTGCTGGAGACAGCACAAGCCCCTCAAGAAGAATAAGCAGAAAATTAAGTATTTTTATCAATGGACCAATTATTTCTGGGGGATATTAAAATGTACTAATGGAAGAATATTCTCAACAATAACAAGACAAATGCTTATTTTATATAGATTTGATTTATGATTAATAAAACACTATAAAATTGAACCTGGAGGACAATTAAAATCCAGGTATATATATATATATACACATTATTAAACACAAATGTTGGCTATTGAGGCTTTTTGAAGCAAAAATAAAATGTTTTGAAAATGGAAATGCTGAATATAAAGTATTCCCTATGTGTTTTCTGCCATCTAGTGTTCATTTTTGGAATTAAAAACGGGTACAACAGCTGGATGTTGTGGCATAAACATGTAATCCCAGTACTTGGAAGGCTAAGACAGGAGGATCACAGGTTTGAGGGCAGTCTCAACAAGTAGTGAGACTCTCATCAACCTAGAGAGACCCTGTTTCCAAATAAGAAATAGAATCAAGCTGGGAATATAGCCGGAAGGTTGAAGGCATCTGAGTTCAACCCCCAATACACCACACACACACACACACACACACGCACGCACGCGCACACGCACACGCACACGCACACGCACACATACACACATGCACAAACCAACGAAAAAGAAACAAAAAAAAAGCAGATAAAACAAAATTTTCCAAGCAGGCTTAAGTTGCAAAAAGCTGACTCCAAGCAAAATTTTAAAGCCTGTGGAGGGATAAAGAGGCAACTTCTAATACATTGGTCATTTCTGGAAAACAAACTTCTTGGTTCTGGCTACCTGATAATACTACCTAGGAAACTAAAAATACAGATGGTTGGGCAACACTCTGGATGTAGGGACTCAGGTCTACTCAGGTGAGACCCCGTTATCCCCATGCTTTACAAGCTCCTGGGTGATTCTAGTGTGCATCCAGGGTGATGGACTGCGAACTCTAACTGTATTTTTACAGTGTACTGCTTAACAGTCACTGCATGCAGGGAAATTGGGCTAAGCTAATACCGTCTATGTGCTTCTGTTAAATAACGATGACAACTTCTAGAGTTACCAGGAGAATGAAATATGATCGTGAATATCAAGTGCTGAGCCTAATGCATGGTACAGTGTTCAATAGATGTTTAATATATTTAATAACAATAGTTGTTAATGAGGAAAGAATGAGTTATGTAAGGGCATAAACTACTTGATATAAGTATATTATTTAAAACATTACATGGAATATTTCTTTTTATCTCTTTTTTGTGTATATATGTGGTATTGGGAATTGAACCTCTAAGCTATTACCCCCAGTCCCATTTTATTTTTATTTTGAAACAGGGTCTCACTAGGTTGATGAGTCTCACAACATTGCTGGGGTTGTCCTCAAACCTGTGATCCTCCTGTCTCAGCCTCCCAAGTACTGAGATTACAGGTACACACCAGCATGCCCAGATCTACACAACTTATTTCTATTTGCTGTAAACAGGTAGACATGTGAGATTAAGTGCCCAGAGGGTCATACTCCTGAGAAGAATGTCACTTCTTATTCAATGCTGTCCTAATCATTTCACAACATGGTTATTTCCAAGTATTCCTAATCTCAGTTATGGGTTCAAAATTCCTAATTCCTAACTTTTATCCTGCTTGGGGCTGATATCCTCTTCTGAATTAATCCAGAGCAGAGGTACCCCATCAACAAATGTGATGGCAGTAGACATGGCCCTGTGTGCAGGGAGCAGTTCCCAGGGGAAAAGAATTACTGTGACTTAAAGGTGTGTGTGTGTGTGTGTGTGTGTGTGTGTGTGTGTGTGCGTGCATGTGCGTGTGTGTGTGTGTTAGTTGCTGGGAATGGAACCCAGGGGCATTCTACCTCTGAGCTATACTCCCAGCCTTATTTTTTATTCTTTATTTTAAAACAGAGTCTCACTAAGTTGCAAAGGGCCTCACTAAGTAGCTGAGGCTGTCTGTGAACCTCAATCCTCCTGTCTCAGCCTCCCAAGTACTGAGATTACAAGCGTGCGCCAAAGCATAAATAAACCAAAGCAAAAATAAATATCAAAACATAGTCTGTTCTTGGGAAAAAATATTATCTGAGAAGACTCAGAGTAGTAGAAGACTTAGAGTAGTAAAGGTTGCCTTTTAGTTTGGCTGGAGAATTCAAAGGGAATATTTTATTTTATTTTTTATTTTATTTTGTGATACTGGGGACTAAATCCAGGGGCTTTCTACCCCGATCTATAACTCTAGTCCTATTTTATTTTTATTTTGAAACAGGGTCTCCCTAGGTTGGTGAGAGTCTCACTACTTGCTGATGCTGTCCTCAAACCTGTTTATTTTCCTGTCTCAGCCTCCTAAGTACTGAGATTACAGGCATGTGCCACCATATCAGCTAAAGGGAATGGCAAATGGGACTATATTTTTAAAAAATTTGGCTACAATAAATAGTATGTGGGAAAATAGGAAAAGGTAAACTTCAAGTATAACAGGTTCCAATTTAAATCTGAAAGAGAATACAGAGTAGCAAAACATTCTAAATAGAAATTTAGGACGTTTGGTTGATAAAATCTAGCTGATAAAATAGAAGACTTTCTAGCAGGGTGCGATGGCACACACCTCTACTCAATCCCAGTACTTGAGAGGCAGAGACAGAAGAATTGCAGGTTCCAAACCTGTACACATAATTTAGAAAAACTGTTTCAAAATGAAAATGTGTGGGGTATAGTTCAGAGAAAGTTTGCCCCTGAGTTCAAGCCCAGTACCTACCACCCAATAAAAAACTTTCAGGGGAGAGCATCCGAAAAGGAGCTGGAGATGCAAGGCAAGAATTCAGAGGGGAAATATGGGCTGTGGGTCAAGCCTTGAGAGTCAATAGAAGGAATGTAGCCAAGTCCAGTAGGGAACACCTATAATCCTAACCACTCGGGAGGCTGTCAGAAGGGCAAGTTCAAGGCCATCCTGGGCAACTTAAAGAGATGCTATCTCAAAATAAAAAGAAAGGGGTGGCTCAGTGCTTGAGCACCCAGTATGGAAAAGAAAAAGAAAAAGAAAATGTAGGGGTCTAAGTCATGAGCATGCATGAGTTTCCAGAGTGAAGTTGATAGTCGGAGATGAGAATGGCACTCTAGAGAAAAGTCAGAGAAGACTGAGAAGTGGACAGGGAGAAATTTCAAAGTATGATTTTAAAAACAGAAGTGTGAGGGAAGAACTGCAGGTCAAGTTAAAAGCAGAAAAGACTTGGTATCTGTAAATTTGGACATCACTGGTGACTTCAAAAAGGGCAGAATGGTTGGAGAAATAGAGGTCGAGCCAGACTGGAATCCTTTCAAATGACTGTGTAGAGCTATCATCCATTTCCCCCCAATTTGGCAGCACATTCTTTATATGACTGTTTGACACTCTTTTAAATCCATTGTGTTATTGAATGAGTTTTTGGATTGTTTTCTGGGTAGGGCTATTACAAATAATGCTGCTATGAACATACCTGGCAGACATAGGTATGCATCTGTTAGGTATGTACTGAGTGGAGATGCAGGGATACGGGCAAGCATATGTCTACCCTTAAGTATGTTTAGTTCTCCCAGCGTACACCATGCTGATAACACACATCCTGCCTGTGCTCACCAACCTACTTGCTTGTTTGTTGTTGCTGGGTTTTTGTTTTGGCTTTACCACCCCCCTTTACAGAAAAACAAAACAAAAACCTCTAGACCTTCCTGGAAATCCACCTTCTTTAAGCAAATACAGAAATACGCAATGACAAAATCATGCTCTTTTGTGAGTCTATCTTTCATTCTTATGCCCCTTCCGCTCCACATTGTGGTAGTGTTGCCCACTTTGGGGTCTACGAACCATCTTGGTATATACAGTGATACAAATTGTTTTGATGGCATTTACTGGGGACTGAATCAGGGGCCTTCTTCCAAGCTACACTTCCAGCCCTTTTTTTAAAAAATTTGAAACAAGGTCTGGCTAAGTTGCTGAGGTTGGCCTCAAATATGTGATCCTCCTGTCTCAGCTTCCCCAGTAGTGGGATTACATGCATGCACCACCATGCCCAGCTTGTTGGTTTCTATATATTATTTTGCGGCGCATGCATTCAAGTTATTTGCTTAGTGATTCAATTATCTTTATTGATGTGTGGAAGTTATACATATTCAATATAATTTGCCATATTTATATAGCAAACTGTGGGTTGCCCTTCTGAATATCTTAAATGTAAAGTTTGATGACAGATGTATTAATGTAGCCCTGCTTGTCAGTACTTTTTTAGGGCTAGAATTTGTTTTGAGGGGGGTGTTCTGGGGATTGAACCCAGTACCTCTGAGCTACACTCCCAGCCCTTCACATTTTGAAATAGTGTGTAACTAAGTTAGTGAAGGTCTCACTAAGTTGCTGAGACTGGCCTCAAACCTGGGATGCAGGATTACAGGTGTGAGTCACTAGGCCTAGCAGGGGACTAATACCAGTTCATGTGTACCGTTTTCCAAGTCATTGCTGACCAAGGTCAGGAAGATATGCTATCTTCTATAAGCTTTGCTTTCACTTTTATAATTCATAGCCTACACACATGGTGTGATGAGATCAATATTTGTCCCCTTTACTATGGACATTGAAAGCATTTATTGAAAAGACAACTTTTTCTTACTGCATTGTGGTGTTATCTTTCATCAACTAGCAGGCTGCTTATGATCTGGTCTATTTTTGGATTCTTTATTTCACTGGCCTATTGGTCTAGCCTTGCGCTAATATCGCTGCTCTAATTATACAGTTCTGTAACAAGTCTTAATATCTAGTGAAATAATCTAGCTGCTTTTCTTTCAGATTTAGAACTCCACATTTCCGTATTAGTTGTCAACCCTTTCACTTTACCTCCTGCTATAGCTTAGATGTTGACTATCCCCTAAAGGCTTGTCAAGGGGCTCAGCACCAGGGTAGCATATTAGATGGTAGTCTTTGGGGAGGCTCTGTGGCATTGGGATGGGCCCTCAAAGGGGATTGTGAGACTGTGGTCTCTTCCCCTTTTTGTTCCTGGTCACATGAGGTGAGCAGCTTTGCTCCACCACACACTGCCACATGTACTGCCTTGCCATGGGTCCCAAGCAGTGGGCCAACCAGTTATGGACTGGAATCTCCAAAACTGTGAGCAAAGAACCTCTTTTATGTTAATTATCTCAGGTATTCTGTAATAGCTGCCGAACAAAACTTCCCTTCTCCTTCAACTTTGAGATTTTGATTAGAATGTACTGAATGTGTAGGTTAACTTGGCACAAATTGAGATATTAGCTAGATTTCCAAACCATAAACATGATATAGTACATTTATTAAGATCTTTTGACATTTTTTCTCAGTAATGTTTGTTAGTTTTTCTGTGCAGAGGTCTTACACATTTTTTATTAGAATAAGTTCTAAGTATCTAATGGCTTCTTTTGTGTGTGTGGTACTGGAGATTGAACCCAACAGCATTCGACCTCTGAGTTACATCATCGACCTTATTTTTATTTATTAACTTATTTTTAATTTTATTTATTTTTGGTGGTACTGGGGGTAGAACCCAGAGGCTTTCTACCTCCAGGCTATACTCCCAGACCTATTTTATATTTTATTTGGAAACAGGGTCTCACTAAGTTGCTGAGAGCCTCACTCAGTAGCCGAGGCTGGCTTTGAACCTGTGCGATCCTCCTGTCTCAGCCTCCCAAGCGCGGGGATTACAAGCATGCGCCACCACGCCTGGCTTATTTTTATTTTGAAACAGAGTCTTGCTAGGTTGAGTCTCACTACTTGCTGAGGCTGTCCTCAAAGCTGCAATCCGTCTGTCTTAGCCTCTCAAGCACTGGGGTAACATGCGCAAACCACCACACCAAGCGATGATGGCTCTCTTTAGAGCATTATAAACAGGATATTCACTAAATGCTATCTTAAATGTTGCTAGCTTTTACAAATGCAGTTGCACTGACCTTATCTCCACTGACATCACTAGTTCCAATGGTTTTGGATTTCTAATCACATAGACTATAAATTCATTTTTTTTCTACCTTTCAACCCTTCTACTTTGTTTCCTTACCTTTCATCTAGGCTATAAATTTCCTTATAAACAGATTAACTTGCATCCCCTACATTTTAATAAGCTTTCAAAAAAAAAAAAAAAGGATCATCAGATAATTGAGGTTGCTCAAAAGTGAGACCAGAAAAACAAAGAAACAAACACCCTTAAAATTGAGGAAACTGAAAAAAAATAAAGAGGACATGTAATATTTAAGAGTATAATAAAAATTAATATATTGAGAAGGACAACATAATGAATCAATGAAATAACAACAGGGTGCTTAAAAGTTAACAGGTGGGCTAGAAAATAAAAATACAGAAAGATAATGTACTTTGCCTATAACATATACTTGTTAAGTCTATGAATCTATTAATCAAAAAATGATTTTCACATTAGAGCTGGATAATTCACTTATCAATCATCCTTTTCCATTACCTAAAAACTTACAATAAAAAAGTATAAAAGCTAACTATAAGAAAAAATGTTGATATTTTTAGAAAAGTTGGGAAAACTACATGCAAAAAATTAGAATGTACATTCTATCACAACTTCAAGTTTCAAATACTTATAATTTATCACAAAACTCTTAAACAGTTTAAATGATAAATTTTAATAATGTAACCATCAATTACAGCTTTTATTTAAAACTTTATTCATGATAGTCTTCTGAATTAAATTTAATTGCAAAACCATGTAGCTTAAGATTACATACTATGAGATGTTTTAAATGTAAACTGACAGTACAAATACAGTAATTATAATACCCAAATACTAATATCACACAGATTTAATGAGTTAGATGTATCCAACAATAAAACAACCCCTACCTTGAGAATTTCATGTGACAACTTTCATTTTATCAAATACAAGGCTCTTATGTCCCAATAACAAAACTTCACAATCTTTATATAGTTTGCCAAGGGCAAGGCTAAACAATAAATTAATCCTTTAAAAATGTTATAAACCAGTATAATTTTCTTGTTGGAACTGATAAGCTAAATGCTATTAAAGAATATTTAAAGGTATCAGTAAAGAAAATAAAGAAGTTTCTTAAAAAATCAAAATGTTCAAAGTTAAAAACACAGTATATTTGTTGGCATAACCAAATCACTGTAAATATCTTTAAACTGTGAATACTGAATTTAGTAAAGTGTTATACTGTATCTAACTATATTAGGTACCTGATGACAGTGTCTTTTGAAACATTTCCTTTCTTAGGCAGGGACTTTAAAGAAATCCAAACATATACAATGTGTGCTTAGGAGCATATACTAATTGCAGAAATGCCCACAATAATGAACACTATAAACAGTATAGTAATATGAAATGATACGGTAATAGGAAATATAAAAAGAATAATGAGATAACTTTTACTTCAAAATTTGAAGCAAAAATACAGTGATTTCATTATATATTATAACTAGGAATAGCTGTTTAAAAATATTCTTAAAACGTGTATTTTTGGGTTGCCTTCTCTTTCACAGGTACTGTTCTAGGTGCTATGAATACAGTGTTGAATAAAGCAAATAAGGTTTTCTACTAAGAAAGAAAGACAACCTTAGTCTAAGAAGTACTTGTTATACCATTACAAAGTTAATTAAATATGGCTTTGGAATAAAAAGAAATTTTTTCCTAAAAGGCAACTTTCTAATTAAGAGACAAAATTTTAGAGAACAATATTTACTTAGAAACACAAAATAGCTAATTGACTATTTCAGTGTAAAGCTCATGAACTACATTTCCTGTATATTTTCCCAAAGTATATTTACATTCAAAATAACACAATGAGACACTCTATTTTTGCATACTTAGTCAATGGAAAAAGCTCCCATTTTCAAATTATGACATCAAAGATAATTTAAAGCAATTATCATACATCTGAAATAGATATCCATCCATGTGTCAGCTACTCTGGGAAAAGCAACTACAACTGAACGTTAGGCTACTATAATTATTCCTCATCATCCCTTTGTAGAGGTATTATCTGAATTTCTTTGGCTATCCTTTCTGCTAATGTCCTATTATTTGCAGCAATTATTCTTCGTGACATCAAATCAAATGGTCCACCTAAAATCAAATCAAATATGGAAAAGTTACATTTTACACAATGATAATTCAGCAAAAACAAGTACAGCAATAAGTAGCATGGTCAATCCCAACATTTTAGTATGTTCAATTTTGTTAAAAAAAATTCCCAAATCTGCTCACTCCATCACATAACTACAATTAAGTACATTCAGTACATAACTGAATTTTTATGTACTTTTTAAAGTAAATAACGAAGGCAGGGGGGGACTGTCTTCAGCTCATACCAGTCTGAAAAATGTCACTTTTTTCTCTGTTCCTCCTCCCCTCCACCTCCCCTTTTTTTTTGTGTGTGTGGTACTTGTGAAACCCAGGGGCATTTTACCTCTGAGCTACACCCCCAGCTTGATTTTTTTATTCTTTATTTTGAAACAGGGTCTCATTAAGTTGCAGAGTGCCTCAATAAGTAGCTGAGGTTGGCCTCGAACCCCAATCCTCTTATCTCAGGCTCCCAAGTACTAGGAGTACAAGTGTGTGCCACCATGCTCAGCTCTCTTTCATCTTTTATGCATTCTTTTTTAGCCTCATTATTGTTTGAGAATCTATGGACAGGAAATATAACTCTAATGCATTTTATTCCACACTCCCTCCCTTTCCCATTTCCTATGTCTTTATTTTTCCTGAGGTCACTGATGAATCATCTGAATCGGGTTCATCCTTTAAAAATTCCACTATCAAGCTGGGCACAGTGGCATGCTCCTATAATCCCAGTACATGGAAGACTGAAACAGGACAACCACAGGTTTGAGGCCAGTCTTAGCCACCAAGTGAGACTAAGAGGCAAAACATCCCTGGATCAATCCCCAGTAACCCCCCCAAAAAATAAATAAATAAAGTAAAAAGTAAAATATTTCACCATCATCTCAAAGCAAGTATCTAACCTCTTTAGGCCCAAAGCTGAGCATAGCAGTAAAGGCACAGCCACCACACAGAGCCGCTGGCACAGGCCTGATTCAATGCCCGTCTAGACCTGAGCCTCTCAGGAGCTCCCAGCACTCACTTTGAAAGAGGCTTAGCCATTTTTCATTATCAGGTCACATCACCATTACCTCCTATTCTTGCCTCTATATCCTAATGTTTATTTTGATTTTGTAGAAAATTATATAGCTTTTTTTTTTTTTTGCCTTAAAAGCTAAAGCAGAACATGTATCAACAATTTTAAAAAAAAACCTAAAGAGAGGAAAGTCTAACAGATATGGAGAGAAAAATGCTTTACTATTCTCTTAATTTTACCTGTTACATCCATTAGCACTCCCCCAGCTTCTGTAACAATAATGCCAGCTCCTGCCATATCCCAGCAGTGAATTCCCATTTCATAATATGCATCTGCTCCTCCAGTTGCCACAAGGCACATATTAATAGCGGCTGTCCCAACACTCCGGATTCTAACATGTGGAAATAAGATTGGAAAATAGTCCTTTCAAATAAGGTATTTCTCCTTAACCAGCTTCAGTGCTGACTGAGAGAACTTGAACTATTTTTGTAAAAAAAACAAAAGAAGAAAGCTCTGATTTTGAAATAATTATCATGGTGTACTATGTAAATCATAAAATAACTTCTCATAAATAATAAATTAAACGTTATTCATTTAAAAAGATATAAATTAGAATGATTTTTCAGGAAAAAAAATCACCAAAGAAATGCTATAATGCTACCATCATGGTATGCATATACATTTATATTTGTCTAAATCTAGGCACTGCAGTTTCTATTATTTCACACACGTGTACACACACACACAAACACACATACTACAATGTTAATATTCAAAACGTCATGTTACTGGTCATTCTCTATTGGGTGTGTATCACATATGTGACTGAAGAGGTCACACCTGCCTCAGCTCTGCATAGATCTGGGCCTGCCTTGGAAAAGTACTTCAGGTTTCCCTTCTGACTGCACCTCTTCCTTGGAAATATACCAAGTTAAGTATGGAGACTACTTGATAGAGATTCATCAGTAATTGCTAAAGTTTGATTTTTACATTAGTATCAAAGTTTCTCTCCAAATAATTATGATGGGGAAAATAGCATCTTTATGATGGTCTACAGTTCCCAAGTGTTCAATGTTATTATCACTCATAACAGGACAAACAGGGATCATGTGGTTCCCAAAATGCCTCGAGGAGGAAGAACATTACTTCTGTGGCATTCCTGCCAAGAGGAAAACAAATCCAAATAAAGAGATGTACTATGAATCAATTCGCCTATGCCTCTCAAAAACATCAAGGCCATAAAAGACAACGAAAAGCTATGCAATTGCTCTAAAGAAAACAGGTCAGAAATGACCACTAAATAAAACACAGGATCCTCGACTGAACTCTGGATTAGAATGTTTTTCAAAATTTAAATAGCTTCACTATATAGTTATGAATCAGTTTAATTTCCTGACTTTTCTAAATGCACAGTGATTATATTAGAGAATGCCCCTTTTATTAAGAAAATAAACATTTAAGAAAAAGGAGAATCATGTCTACAAGTTATTTTCAAATGTTTTCTACTCAAACTTCTTTTGTAATTGTTGAAACTTCAGGAAATATGGCATTCAGTTCTAGTCAGCAAGATCTTTCACAGATTGTTTTTTAAAATTATGGGAAATTGATGAAAAGTGATACTTATTTTGATCTAAAAAAATCGACTTTAGTGGGTTTAGTTTTTATTTAAAAGAAGGTACATTTGCTCCCTTCTCACATGGGATATGTACTTTATAGCACATGTATCCATAGTTCATGCTCTAGAAAGAATACAACACACTCTTTCACAAATAATCCCTTGGCATTCTATTCTGGGGTAGAATCCTGGGCTAGAACAACAGTGATAGCTGCTGGCAATGCTCTGTCTACTTCCAGTGAACACCATGGGCTCCCAGGGAAGGAGTATGGCACTCAGCAAGAGCATACTCTTCTAGCCAGGCGTGGTGGCGCACACTTGTAATCCTAGCATTTGGGAGGCTGAGACAGGAGGATCGCGGTTTGTGGACAGCCTCAGCTATTTAGTGAGGCCCTCTGCAACTCAGTGAGACCCGGTTTCAAAATAAAGAATAAAAAAAAAAAAAAAATAGGGCAGAGGGTGTAGCTCTGAGGTCAAATGCCCCTGGGTTCCATCCCCAAACCCGCAAAAAAAAAAAAAAAAAAAAAAGGAGAGCATAATCTTCTATAGACAAATATTTCCAAAGGATTACCAAAAAGATTAAAAAAGATTATTCAATTACCAAGTAATAAGGGTATGGCCCATATTCTGCATTATGTATTCTAAATCCTATCTTTATCTGATAACTGTAATCTTGAAAATGTCTCAGTTTTAGCTTTCTTATTCTTAAAATGGGGATCAATTTGCCTTAGCTCACTACTGTAATGACTACAAATAATATATGTAAAGCATCCAGGGGAGTACCTGGCATATAAAAGGTCTTAGTAAAAAGTAGCTATGTTTACAACGGAACCAGTCTCTAAACCATGACGCCACAAACATTAAATAATAGACACATTACATCCCTCCCTCCCTCCCTCTCCTCCTCCTCCTCCTCCTCCTCCTCCTCCTTTGGTGGTACTGGGGATGAAACCCAGGGGCATTCTACCTCGGAGCTATACCCCCAGCCTTATTAATTTGTTATTCTTTATATTTTGAAACAGGGTCTCACTGAGTTGCAAGGGGCCTCACTAAGTAGTAGCTGAGGCTGTCTACAAACTGCGATCCTCCTGTCTCAACCTCCCAAATACTGGGATTACAAGTGTGCATCACCATGTCCAGCTCATTTCTTCTAAATTAATTCTTCAAAATTAAACAAAAGCAAATGACCTACAGTAATTTACTATCTCATAAATGTTACTATTTCCTAGTTAGCAACCTAATAGACTGTTTCTATTTGTTTAAAGCATTGAACCAGATTATAAATCTCTTTGGTTTCAATTTGTTTTGTACATTCTGAAATCCTATTGCAAAACTTAAAAATTAGCAGAATGCAAAATATCATAAAAAGAAATAAAAAAATCAATATATATCCTTGGCAACATTTTCCTGGCTAAACCATTAAAAAAAATCCTTAAGTAAAAATTATTTTTTACTTTGACCAGTCAATGGCAAAATAAAAGGTTATGGTTGTAAACCACTTACAGCTCTTTTATGGCTAACATAACCATTTTATTGCCCCTGGTTAAAGTCCTTGTCTCAAAACAGAAAGCCAGCAGGAGTTTTTAAAAATCATATTGCTCTTGCCTCAAGGACATCATTCTGGAAGTTCTGTAGCTCTGTGTCAGTGATTCTCTCTTTTACTTTGCTCATTACTACACAGGCCACAGATTTATAGCCTATAATCACAGTTTGTACTATTGCCAGACTATACTTTAACTGTCTTGACTCCTAAAAGAAGTTAAATATTAGAGAAAGAGAAAAGATCTGGAGGCCAGGGTTGAAGTCACATCCCCATCTGGCTGTGTGATCTCAGGGAGCCACCTCACCTCAGTGAACCTCAGGCAGCTCTTCTACAAAAGAGGATGATTACATAATTTTTAAATTAGTGCTAATAGTCATAACTCAGTGATGATATGATTTTTTTTTTCTTTTGGTGGTACTGGGGGTTCCTGGAACCTTCGGGCTACACTCCCAGACCTATTTTTATTTGGAAACAGGGTCTCTTAAGCCAGCACAGCTGGCTTCAAACCTGTGCGATCCTCCTGTCTCCGCCTCCCAAGCGCGGGGATTACAAGCGTGCGCCACCATGCCCGGCTCAGTGATGATATTTTCAAGGGAAAAAAAAGGTAGGAGCAGCTGGCAGTAAAGTAGAATCATAAAAACCTATTATTGGCAGTTTGATCATGATTTTCATTCAAACAACTACATTAAAAGAAAAATGTTATTTAATATAGCCATGATCTATAATAAATTTAAGGACCTTGAACCTCTTTTTTTATTTTTTATTTTTTCATTTTTAAATCACTTTTGAGACAAGGTAAGGCTCCTGGGCTCAAGTGATTCTCCTGCCTCAGTGTCCTAAGTAGCTGAGACTGCTGGTGCATGCCACTGCTCCCAGCAATATTTGCTTTTAATTCTTCACTTATAAAAACACCTTACAGAAGAACTCTAAAGGTATTCAAACTCCCTACTACCTTCTTGGAAAAAAAAAAAAATCAAGCCAAATAAAACCCACAGAACCCATTCTTTGAACATTTCTAGGAATCAGAAAATATAATTGCTGAAGCTACCTTCAAGAAAGCAAAACGAACTAATTCTAAAAGCACTGCAAGCTTGCAGATGCAGAAAATGAGGAGAGGAAGCTAAAAAGCCTTTATGACAAAGAGCTGAGAGGAACAGAGGACAAAGAAGGGACACAGGCAAAACCACCCCAAACTCACAGCTCTGCTTCAGGGGCTGAGCTAGAGAATATGGACAACTTGCCCTGGCAGTCTTGGGGAAGCCATGGCTCTGAAAAAGAATCAGCTAAGACAGAACAGTTGGTACCTCTTGGAGACAGCTTTAGTAAAGGAAAGGTAGGAACTAAGAGCAAAGAATTTAGGATCCTGTAGAAATAAGAAAAATTAGAAATGGCAACCTAACCCTCCCTCACCATTTAATAGACATTCAGAAGGGCATAACACAGATATCCTGATCTCAAAATTGATAGAAATAGAAAAAGTAGAACATATCCACTGAAACTACTGCAGAACAGCAGACATTACTAATAAAAATGTTTTGCTTTTTTTATTGATCTGGTCTTCCTTAAAAGCCATTAATGAGCCGGGCATGGTGGTGCACACTTGTAATCCCAGTATTTGGGAGGCTGAGACAGGAGGATTGCAGGTTCGCAGCCAGCCTCAGCTACTTAGTGAGGCTCTCAGCAACTAAGTGAGAACCTGTTTCGAAATAAAGAATTAAAAATAGGGCTGGGCAGGATCGAAGCCTGACAAGGGGTTAATCCAGTGCCGGGGCCAACGGCCGGCATTGGGGCCTGCCATAAGGCAAGGACGGTGTTGGTGCCTCCGAGGCCGGGATTGGAGCCTGCCGAGGGGTTAGGCCGATGCCAGGGCCAGCGGCCAACATCGGAGCCTGCCATGAGGCAAGGCCGGTGCTGGGGCCTCCAAGGCCGGGATTGGAGCCTGTCAAGGGGTTAGGCCAGTGCCATGGCCAGAGGCTGGCATCAGAGCCTTCCGTGAGGCAAGGCCGCTACTGAGGCCTCCGAGACGGGGATCAGAACCTGCCGAGGGGTTAGGCCAGTGCAGGGGCCAGCGAGGCCGGCATCGGAGCCTGCCGTGAGGCAAGGCCGGTGCTGGGGCCTCCGAGGCCGGGATTAGAGCCTGCCAAGGGGTTAGGCCAATGCCGGGGCCGGGGCCACCAAGGCCGGGATCGGAGCCAGCCGAGGGGTTAGGCCGGTGTCGGGGCCTGCGAGAACAGAATTGGGGCCTCCCATGAGGCAAGGCTGCTGCTTTAGCTAGCGAGGTCTGGATCAGTCCACGGGGTAGCCAGGCCACTACTGGGGCCATCAAGAGTGGGATCGGTACTTGCAACGTGGCATGCACAGAGAAATATCACAGAAAATAAAAACCAGATGCTTCCCCTAATCAGCAATAACTAGGAGGAAAGGGGTAACAGGAAGAAGTCGAGCTATAGAAAGGGCTCTATAGTGAAGCAATTACAGTGACCAATCAGAGGGTATGGAATAGGGGAGGATGGAGCCTCTTTAAAACGCAAGAGGTACATAAACAAATGTATCAAAGTTAATCACCAAGCAAACAGGGGGTCGAGGGAGGGGGAGGGGAATGGGATGGGGACTGGATGATGTGTGCTTGTATATCCTCTCAAGTCTTGTATTCCAATGGGATGTGTGATTACAATGCACCAATAAAAATAATTATAAAAAAAATAGGGCTGGTGGTATAATTCAGAGGCACAATGTTCCTGGGTTAAATCCCTAGTACTGTTAAAAAAAAAAAAAAAAAGAAGCCAATAATGAAGCAAAAGAAAACTAAAACATCAATCAAATCTGAATGAAATATCCCCAAACACTTATGTATACTAAAATAAAGATAGTAAGAGCAGAAATGTACCCACAGAAATAAAACAAAAAAAGCAAGATGACTGAACTCAGGAAAGAAGTGGGAAAAAAGATAAAATGATATGAGAAATAAAGACAAGTTGCCCAAAGGAGAGCAGATGTAAAAGAAAACTTAATAATTAAGACAAATGAGTAAAAGCAAAACAAGAAAGCAAAAAAAGGACAAAGAAAGAGTGGCTGAAACAGAAGATGCAAAGGATACTGAACATTTCTCCGGAGTCTCTGAAGAAGAAAATAAAGAGCAGAAATAAAGAAATATTTAAAACTAATCAAGAAAACTTTCTAAAAAAACTATACTAAAAAAATTTTCCAGAAATAAAAAGACATGATATGCATTTAAGAGAAAACTGAAGCAGAATAATCCTAAAATAAATCCTTGTGAAATTATTAGCCTTTGAAGATTAAGAAGGAAAAAAAATCTTAAGAGCCTTCAATAAAAGGTAGGATAACTAAATAGTCAAGAAAATTACATTGACATCTTTTTCTCAATAAAAAATAGAAAAGGGCTGGGGATGTATTTCAGTAGTAAAACATTTGCCTAGCATGTGCGGGTCCTGGGTTCAATCCCCATTACCACAAAAAAGATAAAAGAAAACAATATTCTTGGAAGGAAAATAAAAATTTCAAAATTTATGAAAAATAACTTTCATTAAAAAGAGTATATAGTGGAATCTATGGAATACAATTTAAGCAGTGACCAAATAAAAATTCATACTGATATGTTTATATCAGTAATAAAATATTAAAGTAAAATTTTTATTCAAAAAGGAACATACACCAACGAAAGGGATAAAGTGAACCACAAGAGATCACATGGATGAAAATACATATAAGACAGAGGAGAGAAAAACATTAGACCAAATTACTATATCAAAATCCTGGTTCTTCAAAAAGACAAACCATTAGTTTATTTTATCAAGATCCTCTCCCCTAAATAACAAAGAATAAAAATATCTAAAATAAGAAGTGACAAGGGGAGAAGTACTTATATATAGAAATTAAAAGAGTCTCTTTTGAAGATCAAAATTATGGAAATGTTCTAGATTTAAGAAGGCTAGCGAGATACAGCAACAAAATGTAGTATCAAAGCTGAGAGTGCAGCTAAGCGGTAGAATGAATGCTCCACATGTGTGAGGCCCTGGTTTCAACCAGCACCAACCCCTAGCCCCTACCACACATACACAACCAAAATGTAGTGCTGACCTAGGCTGGGCCCTGCACTGGAAGAAGGAAAATGCTGTAAAATATATCAATTGACAAAACTAAATATAGATGGGCAGTTAGATAAAAGTAAATTAAGAAGTCAATAACTACGAGTTTGTAGAAGAGATTATCTCTAATCTTAGGAAATACACTGAAAGATTTCAGAGTAAAAAACCATGATATATATAGTTACTCTAACATGGCTCAAGGAAAATACACATATACAATGATAAAATGCTAAAGCAAATAGGCTAAAATGTTAAGAGCAGTTAAATGTGAGTAAAAACATACTATTATTCTTCGTATTATTTTATTTCTATAATTTTTTGTTAAGTTAGAAATTATTTTCAAATAAAAAGTTTTCAAAATTATATTATAAAATCAGAATTATGGTACCTATTCCCATGTCTGTTAATAAAAATTCTATTTCTAAAGGAAAATTCATTCCTTTAAAATAGCAAATTACCCAGAACTTTAGATGGGAAATGAAAAGAGCTTACCCATGAATAGGAACAGAAAAAAGCTTTTCCATATTAGAAAGAACAATTCTTACAGTCTCTGGAGTTCTGGAAGAGCCCAACTCAGTCACTAAGAGTGATTTGGTGATATCTGAAATGAAAATGTTTTAGATAACCACTGTATTTTAATAGTTAGAACTCTAGAAAAAAAGTGACACTTGAAATTCAGAATCAAACAGGACACCTTTATCTTTCTTTCTAGTTTTATCAAATTTGTTTCTTTCTAAACTTTAAATGTTAAAATACTGACAAATTTATTACCTTCAAGTAATCATTTTAATACACACCAAAGAGTCCACCTTCTTTGACACTACCCCAAAAGAATAGAATATCACCAGTTTGCCTGTATATATACCTTTAGTGGGAAATAAGCAAATATCTTTATTAAAAAAGCAGAAATTATAAATTAAATTTGACTAGAAATATATGAGTCTGAAATAAAACAAAAGTTACAAAAAACAAGTTAGCCAGCCTCAGCTACTTAGTGAAGCCTTTGACAACTTAGTAAGACATTGTTTCAAAATAAAGAATAAAAAATAGGGCTGGGGATGTAGCCCAGAGGTATAACGCCTCTGGGTTCAATCCCCAGTGCCACTATAAAGAAACAACAAAAAAAGTTAAGAGTGGTAGCTCCCTTATCTGACCTTCACTTACTAAGGTGACAGATTAGTACTTTCAATCTCTTCTCTGAAATAGCATGACTGAAGCTAGACACACACTCCACACTTCATCTCCTCCCACCAGCTTAGAGGTGCTGTTTGTTTGTTCACAGCATGTTGGACTGTTGCACTACTTCCAATCATTACATAATTTAACTGAACATTATATAAAGTAAAAAATGATTATACAAAGGGAGGTTCAAGGCCAGCCTGAGCAAGAACATGTCTCAAAGAAAAAAAAAAAAAGCAAGGATCTTGGGTTTAATCCCTAGTACCATTAAAACAACAACAACAACAAAAGAATTTGGGGGCTGGGGAATGTAGCTCAGTGGCAGGGTCTGCACAGCATGCTTGATTCCTTAGTTTGATGCCCAGTACCCTGCACATAAACACAGAATATAAAAGTAGAAACTGAAAAATGTTGATGTGGCTTATGAAAGGTGATTCAAAATTTCAATCAGGTATCACATAAAAAAAGTATTAAAATGCCAATCATCTAGCTCACACACAAAAAATGTATAGTTGCTTGCTATAACCACAGTGTCTGCATCCATGGACTAAACCAAACTCAAATTGAAAATACCCCCTCCTTCCCCCCAAAAAACTACCTCTAGACTGAAAATGTAGATATTTTCCCCTTGTCATTATTCCCTAAGCAATTTAGCATAATAATTATTTACATAGCATTCTCATTGTATTACATATTTTAAGTATTCCAGAGATGACTTAAAGTATATGGGAATACTTAGGTATGTTATATGCAAATACAGTATCATTTTACATAAGATTCTTGAGCATACATGGATTTTGTTATCAGCAGAGGATGCTAGAACCAATCCCCCAAAGATACTGAGGGACTATCATAGCATGTCATTTTCAATGATTGTTAGTTTTAGCAGTTTATTTTGATTTGTCTAATACTTGATTCAATGGCATCAAATCAGAGAAATTCTTACGATGTTATGGCTGTCACAATAAACCATGAATTCCATATGAGTGGGAAGCTAGTGGAAAGCTAGTCTTATTCATCTTCCATCTCCATCACTTAGTACAATGTTCAGCTAAAAATGTGTTTGCTCAATTACATTTCCTTACACTGCTTCCACTACCATATTCAAAACTGAAGTCAAATATAAAAGTAAAGAAAAAATAAACACAAGCAGTCAATACTTGGAGAACTTAAAAAAAAAACTACAAAATATGAGTATACAATATCAATTGCCCCCCAAATTGGAGGACAAACCTACCTTCTTGTTTTGAAACCTCCAGTTTTTGGCCATTACAAAAAGCACCTTTCCCTTTCCTGCCAGTGTACATCTTATCTTCCACACAACTGTACACAACTCCAAATTCCATCTGCAGAGGAAAAACAAGTTTCCTTTACCAACCTGAATATTTTTCTTCGTTAAATCAAAACTTTTTTCTAATAAAGGAACCAGAAAATTTTAGTATATACTAACCATGATTCAATTAATTTCCAGCCCCAACAAAGAAAGAGGTCATCAGACCTAAAATCCTGACTCCTCCCATCCAGGCCTAGACATGGGACACCCAACTTCTCACTCTCTCTTAGTTTTAGATGCAGACAGCCCTGTCCTATTTTCTCGTGTGAAAATGTCCTTGTGTGTTATGAGTTGTCCTCTCCAATTCTTAAAAACTGCCCCATCAAATATCACTGTTTTCTTAGATTTTTCTTCTGGTAACTTCTCCCCAGGTTTTCCCCTCTCTTACTGTTTACAGTTGAATTCCTGTCCCTTAAAAACTTGCAATCAGCTTTCTTCTCTGAAGACACAGCATGCAAGGAACCATCTTGGAAGAGAATGGCAGACACTGAACCTGCTGACCTTATCCCAGTCTCCAGAACTGTAGATCCATAAATCTCTCTTTATGATAAATTACCTGGGATCAGGTATTCTGTTATAGCATACCCAAGACAAAAGACACTATTCAAACCTTCCCCCTTTCCTGTCAAATAGTGTACAATTTGCATCTCTCAATTTCCTGTTAATAAATTACAATTTGGCATCTGCTCTGATCATTAATTCTTCTGAAATCTGAGGACAAGGAACATGAGTAAATTCTTACCAACCAAAGGACCAGTAAAGAACTGGAGACTGCTGGCCATCACGGATACTTGTTAATATTTCATGCTTCTGGCTATATGCTAAGTTGCACCTACCTCATGAATTCATCTCAGTGTTACTGTTAGAATCTTCTTCCCTGCCCAACCCTTAAGGTTGTGTACCTCAGGCTTTTTTCCTTCTTCCTCTGCTTCCTTTTCTCTTCTATCTCTCCATATTCTTACAGGCTGGTCCATTATAGTCCACAAATTCAGCTATACCAAAAACCTTTGCTTCCATCAACCCACTCATCATGGGTGAGAGCCTATGCTTCAGAATCTAGTCTTGAAGAAACCTTGTTCAAAGAGGTCAAAATCACTTCTTTAATCTCTCCAAACTATTCTTTCTATTGAAATGTGTTTCTTTTCTTTTTATCTGGCAAATTTCTAATTTTCTAAGTGGTGATTGATACAACCAACTGCTAATACTCCCGTTACTGAGATTTTCCTAACCTACTCTAGACAGAACTGTTTATAACCTTTTCTATGCAATACAGGGTTTTGTTGTTGCTGCTGTCATTGTTTTTCATGGTTCTACCACATACATGGGCTTTTATCTGTTCACATATCTGACTCTGCACTGACAGCAGGTTCGGTGTCTGCCATTCTCTTCCAAGATGGTTCCTTGCATGCTGTATCTTCAGAGAAGAAAGCTGACTGCAAGTCCAGTGGCAAGGATAGCACATACCCCAAGGCTGGTTACATGCTAAATGCTCACTTAGTTCTTCTGGGATGTTCTCCCTGATTAGTACAACTCTGTAGCTAAGCTTTCATTTTAACTAATTTGTTTTTTATCTTCAGAAATAGCTTAAATGTGTTTTGTACATGTTGATCAAATATATCACAATCCCCTTGAAGACAGGTAGGTAAGATATTAGTAAACATCTTTCACTGTTTAGCAAGTCAAATAGCCAAACAGCAAAGAAATGCAATAGCTATGGATTTTACACTACTGAGCTTTAGATATAAACACTCAATTTTAGGTTCCTAACTGTACTTTGCATTTTCCAACCATGCAAAATGGCTCCTGCCACTCCTTGTACTTAGAATGTCTCTGTTCACTGACATGTATAAAAGCATTCCTATCTCAAATCTCTCCTCGTGTATGCAGCACTTTGGATCACATAAACTGTTAATATATCTGATTCTATTACATATTTAATGATGATTACATACTAAGTTGTATTTCATTTACTTTTGTGTATTTTCTCCTTTTAACTCCTGCTTCTCATCTGATATTACATTTTCTTCACTAAAAATGTATTATGAAAATTTTAAGTCTGATGACATATATTCAATATAATATATAAATTGAATATAGAGAAATCTGAACTTATTACTGAGACAATTACTCTTTCTCAGAAAATGATATCAAGGCATTTTATGAACCATACATTAAAAACAACATACCTTTTTATTTACAACAAAGCCAATCGAAACAGCTACAAAAGGAAATCTTAAAAAAAAAAGACCCACAAATTTACCAAGATAGAACATGATTTCAATAAAATTCTTCTTTTTATAAATGCTTATACATTTTTCATACAAAGTCTCATCCTCTTTCCCTACCAAAGACATAGCACAGGTATTTAGTGTGTGTAAATAGGAAGGAGGTAGTATGTACATAAATACATACATTCACAGAGAAATCTTCTGTAAGCAAGAAACATATTTGAAATAATTCACAAGAAACTAAGAAACTAATAACAATGGTCACTTCCAAAAATAGATCAAAAGAAACTGAAGAGCAGACATGAGAAGTACAGTTTGCACTGTATGCCATTTTCTATATATTCAAGGTCAATTGCCATGAATATATAGTAACCATGTAAAATATTCTTTAAAAAAAAAAAAATATATATATATATATATATATATAGGCACAGTAGCACGCTCCTATAATTCCAGTACTTGGGAGGTTAAGACAGGAGAATCACAAGTTCAAAGGCAGTCTCAGCAACTTATCAAGACCCTGTTTCAAAATAAAAAAATAAAATAAGATTGAAGGTATAGCTCAGAGGTAGAATGCCTCTCTGGGTTCAATCCCCAGTATCTAAATAAATAAATAAATTGAAAAATAAATCGAAAAAAATTTATATTGAAGTTAAATAAGATTCCTAGCCAGGCATGGTGGCTCATGCCTATAAGCTCAGTACTTGGGAAGCTGAGATGAGGAGGATCGTAGGTTGGAGGCCAGTGCATGGCAACTTAGCAAGACCCTGTTTCAAAGTAAAAAATAAAAAGGGCTGAGGGTGTACCAAAGTTGTAGAGTGCCCATGGGTTCAATATCCAGTACTATAAAAAAAATGTATTTCACTCATTTTTTTCCACTGGTAAGATCTATGGTAAATCCAAGTACTTATAGTGCTGCTACTTATCTCTAGTCTGACATCAAACTCAGAGCTTCACATTTGAAAGTAAGTGTCAGCCATAGTGATTTCCATGGCTGCCTCAGAGTTTGAAGAAAGGTTCTAATTACTGACTCCAAAGAAAATCGGGATAAACAAAATAGACAAAATAGGTGCAACATAATTATTTTAAATAAAACTCAAGTATTTAATATTGAGTACTTATTTTATTTATTTAGTGGTGCTGGTGATTGAACCCTGGGGCATTCCACCCCGAGCAACATCCTTAGTCCTTTTTATGTTTTGTTTGGTAAGATCATCTCACTAAATTGCTGAGAGTCTCGCTACATTGTTGAGGCTATCCTTGTAGCCTCCCAATTACTGGGATTACACCAGAGAGTTTAATTTTAACAAAAATAGGACCCACTGTACTATCTTATTACACACTGTATTATCTTTTTATGCTACAATACATCGTGAATTGCTTTCTTTTGACACAACATTCTATTACATAAAGATTCTAGGATTTAGCTTTATAAACTTTAATGATTCTTGTGCAATACAAATATGTGCACTACATGTTTAACATCTAAGTGGAATCCCACCAGGCTAGGTACTAATTTTAACTTCCATTATCATTCCATTGGCTTTCTTCTAGAGATAATGCATTGCAAGATATTTCCTCTGTGGCAGGCACTATCATAAGTTCTTACATAAGTGTACTACTCTCTAAGTCCCCAAAACAATTCCATGAGGCAAGTGCCATAAAAATGGCTATTTAGCTCTTTCTCTCCTAGGCCGCTTTTAAGTAAAGAGAACAGCCCATGTGCTCTCCCTTGGCCTCCTTCTGCCGCCATGCCCTGAGATCTGCCCTCCTCAGCCCCACATGACTGAGTCCTATGGAGGCAAATAGTTTGAGAATTAAAGGAGCTGGCCAAAGTGTTGCCTCTTCACAACTAGTAACCCCGATGGACATCTGATATCTTGAAGTAAAAAAATCTGTACTTCAAATTCAGGTTCCCTATACACATACTAAAAATGGTCCTCTCTGTCTGTATTATTAATGTTAAAGCAAGTAAACTATGATGATAATGAATAGTTTAAAAAATGGTCATTTATAAGTATTTTAAAAAGTGATGCTTACAAAGACTAACTTACCTATGGTCACAAAGCCAACTAAAAACAAACCAGAATTCAAGTCCAAGTCTGTTGATCTAAAACCCATGCACTTTTTAACATTGCTTTCTCTCCTGAACTAAATTCATCCTAATAGTGACCTTGTTAGTTTATTAATCTCAAAGCAGTAATGTTGCTTCCTGAAGTAATTCTCTTATAGTGAGACAAAAAACAACGAACAAAGCATTTCACAGTACAAGTCTACATTACTTTCTCTTCACCTCTACATAAGATAAAAGGCTTACATTTTATTCTACTATTAACATTTAATACTATACATTTTGCTCCACTATTAATATTTAATACTGTACATTTTGCTCTACTATTAACATTTTATAGGTACTTTCTTAGAATAAAGAAATGTAAACAAATTACACAACTGCCTAAAGTATATATGCTCCTGAGCAAAGTACTCTAAAGGTCCATCCAGTTAATATACAAATAGTAATTATATTGAAATTTTAAAAAACATACCTATGTACAAAGTTAGTTGTTCCATCAATAGGGTCAATGATCCATGTGGGGTTGTCAGTCAAGACACTTTTCTCCCCAGCTGCTACAGATTCCTCTCCAATGAAACTCAGAAAAGAAAAGAAAAACTCCTAATCTCTACATTACTTTCAATAATTTTCAAATCAGAATGTTTCCTTAGCTAGAGTCTGCTGTAAAACAGACCCTAAGTCTATATACTATTTTTTAATTATTAATCCTTTTTACTTTCTGTAAAACTTTACCTAAACAACAAAGCTTTATTTTATTTCTCCTAGCACTAAGGCAAATAAAGAGCTCCGGAATTCAAAAATCAGGGTAAATAATGGCACACCCATGAGCATGCACGTACACACACACACAAAGCACCTAAAAAAGGCATCTGTTGCAAATGAAAAATTAATGAAATGGGAAGATTTTAAAAGTAAGCCCATACACCCTTCTAAAACTGGCAGGCAGGGCTATTACTGCACAATGACATAGGCATATAAAACACAAAGCAGTGGGCTCTCTTGACCTAAAATTTTGATAGATATTTGTATTATTTTAACTTATTAAAATATTATTCATCTTGATTAATAAAAAAGTAGGCCCACAAATTTTCTAATACTCCTTCTGTCAATATGTAGATCCTAAAAACGATTTTTTGAGTATGAGCTGGACAGAGTGACTCATTTCTAACCAACAGAATAACGCAGAGTGTAAGTATACAACACTGAAGATTATTCACAAAATGGCCCTGTGGTTTCCATACTGATGCTCCATTTCTCCCTCCCTGTCAAGAAAGAAGCCAGCTGCCACGCTGTGAGCTATTTAGAGAAGAGGCCCACATAGTGAAGAACTGAGGGAGGTTGCCAGAAGACAACCCACAAGGACCTGAAGTCTGCCAACCATCACAGAAGTGAAGGAATCCCCTGGCCCTAGTAGAACTTCAGATGACTGCAGCCTTGTCTTTCAGTTTGACTTAACTTCATGACAGAATCTCACAAGAACCATGCAGCTAAGCTAGGCTTATATTTCCAACTTCAGTAAAACTGTGAAATAATAAATGTTTGCTGTCTAGAACATTAAGTTTTTAGGGCAACTTGCTTTGCAGTAATAAATGACTAATACAGAGGAACATTAAATAAGTTAATGAGAACAAGTAAATCACCCACCAAAATTACTGTGTGTGCATGCCTTCTGAAAACATACTGTATAATAAATCTTATATAAATTTCATAAATGGTACCTTAGTTTACTGGTGTCCTATATTCCCTTTTCCTTTTTTATTTATTTTCCCTTATTCAACACTGAACTGCCTTAATAATCATTTGTCATATTCCTCTTCTCTTTTTCTTAATCTTTTCTCTTAGCTGTAAACCTTTTTATTGAAGGAACTAATTTAGCCACAGTTATTTTTTCCCCTCAATGTCTAAAAGACCAGGAATGGCCAATAGCATGATTGCGATTAAGTATAAAATGGAAGTGCTAAAACTTTAAAATGATGACAATGTTTCTGCTATATTTCTATGCCTGTTAGCCCTAGTTTTAGATTTTTCTCTTAAACTCTCTATAAACATCACTACTCTACCATATAAAGAAATCTGCAATATAGAAAATAAAATCTCTGCCGGGTGTGGTGGCACATGCTTGTAATCACCGCACTTGGGAGGCAGAGACAGGAGGATTGCACAGGTTTGAAGCCAGCCGCGCTGGCTTAAGAGACCCTGTTTCCAAATAAAAAAAAAGTATAAAAATAGGTCTGGGAGTGTAACCCCGAGGTAGAAGGGTTTCCAGGAACCCCAGTATATCCAAACAAAAAAAGAAAGAAAGAAAGAAAGAAAGAAAGAAAGAAAGAAAGAAAGAAAGAAAGAAAGGAAAAGAAAAGAAAAGGAAAGAAAAGAAAGTCTCTGAACTTTTAAATCATGCCTATGGCAGACATCTGCTTCCGAACATTCAAACATTCCTCTCTTATTATGAAGAAATCCAAATATGCCCCCTTCCCTATTCCCTAAGCATAGCCCAAAAGCCTAAGCTCAGCAATCACATGTTGCTGCTCAGGATTTATCATTTTAAGCTAATGAAGTAAAAATGTAAGTTTGGCTTGAAAGTATCCAAAACTACTATTCAAGAGTGGGGCCACCAGTGGCATCCTAAGCAATGGTTCCTGTCTGCGAGCATGCCTTTCTCTCTTCCATGTTCCTGGCCTGAGCTGCCCCATACCCTCAAAATAAATTCCTTTTCAGCCTAAGTTAACTAACAACAGGTTTTGTGTCTAAAATCAAAATTTTTTCCCAATATATTTACTCTAAAACCTAGGCTTCATTTTTATCATTTGAAATAGATATAAGAAATACCTGTGAGATGGAAACTTTTCCTTTATTGAAGAGATAAGCATTTTTTCAACTTTTTGGTCAGTAGCAGTTACCAAATCAGCAGGAGAACTTTTAATCATAACATTCATTTCACTTTTTAGAGCTTCACGAATAACCTAAAAAGATTTTTTTGGTAAGCAAATAGAAGACCTATGTAATTTTAAATTAAAAAATTATTTAATTTTAAATGTAAAAAAAGGTAAAATACAGAAATAGGGTTTAAAAAACACTCAATTTATCTTAAAAGATATTCTTAAAATTTTCTGACAAAATGTCTTATGAAATAGGCCTATAATGGTTATGATTTCCTAGGTACAAAGTTACATAATTTCTTATTTTAGATTCATAACTGTCATGAGAAAAAGTTAATGACATAAGACTGAAATAGTCACTAAAGAGCTTAGAAAGATGAAAACAAATGTAGATTAATCAAAATACATGTTTATTTAACAAAACCACACACTATCTATACCTATCACATTATACCGACAAAATTTTAATTCATACCTCTCCAGCTTTTCTTGCTAGAGTTACTGCATAATCCATGCACTCCTGCCAAGGATCAGCCATCTTCTGAATATATCTAACACAAAAAGCACAAAGTAGTTACACGTCTCTCAAAGTCTTATTTAGTTACTGCATGAAAGCATCTCAACTGGCAGTAGACTTTTGTTTCAGGATTCATCCCTTTCCCTATTTTTGAGCTGAATTTCCTCCCCCAAAACTCACTCCCAGACAGAGTAAAGATCATTTTTATAACAAAAAACTGTTGCATGAAATTGTCTTCCAATGTGTCTAAAACTATATCACATTTACAAAAAGCACCCACCAGTTTGGGAAATGAAGGATGAACAAGAAATATTTTAATGAACAGGTATATAGCTGGTAGAGAATAAAATAAAGAGAATATTGATACTGCTGAAATAAAAGAAACTTTGAAGGCAAAGAGCAGACGGCACATGTACTAACTGAATGCCAGGCAGTTGGGTGCTTAAAACTAGTACCGCAAAAAAAAAAATTATATATATATATATATATATATATATATATATATATATGATAAAAAATAAAGCTGTAAAGATGAAGAATTTAAGGTTCAGAGGTAAAAGCAAATTCACCCAGAGTTATATATAGACAAATGACAGAGTCTACAGCACTTTCTATTATAACATTGTGAGAGAGAAAAAAATCTAGGACTAAAAATATAATTTAAAAAGTAAAATTTATTTCCTTTACTTTCAGAGGATAAAAAAGCAACAATACTTTTGTATTCTGACCTGTCCAGCTTTCCACTGACTTCTGAAGACTGTCTCCTGTTTGATCACCCTCTAAAATCTGTACCTAGCACAAGGAAGCATTTTAAGCTGCTATACTCAGAAAATGTGGCACTCTTTAGTAAAATATATATATGTTTTGTCTCCTCTATAATTGAGAATAATTGAGAGAGTTTCATCTTGAAGACTACTCAGAAATCCCAATCAGACTGTTTACATTAAAGGAGAGGTAGCCAGGAATGATGGCACACACGTTTCAAAATAAAAAATAAAAAATAAACAGGGCTGGAAGTATAGCTCAGAGGAAGCCTGCCCCTGGGTTAAATACCTAGTACCAAAATATAAATAGATACATAAGAAAGAGGTCCTGAGAGCAAGAGAGAGCAAAGGACAGATACAGTGAGTTTCTGTTGCTTTTTCTTCCTTATATTAGCATAAAATTTTTTAAAAGTAGGACACTTTTTGAGTTATGTAACTGCTTAGAACTCTTCAAAAATACTTTCCAAACTTTATTCCCATCCTGTGCGAATTCCCTCCAATTCTTTGCTTCTCACCTCAACAGAAGTAGCTTTCTTGGGCTGTGTGTGTTTCCTCTCTCTAGATCCTTTACTCAAGCCACTCCCACTCCACTTCCTGAGGGCACTAATTTTACACCTACCAGCTCTTCAAGGCCTATTTCAAAAGCTACTGTCTCTTCTAGTGTTTCTCCTCCCAGAAGTTTGTTTAATCATTCAGTTGATATTTGCTGAATACCTTTTACATGCTGTATACCGCACAATGGTGAGGAAAACCAGGTCACATTCCCATTTACTTTCTAGTGAGTAGCCAGATATTAGTTAAAAAAAAATTAGACTAAATAAAAAATCATAAATAAAATAAAGGCTGAGTAGGAGAAATGCAATGAGAAGCATACAACAGGAGTATGACTGGATTTGGACATCGGATAAGGTTTCCCTGAGCATATGATTAAACTAAAATGTGAAAGATAAGTGAGTAGGTTTAATAGAATTGCTTGACACATGAGAGTAACTGAAAGGCCCAAGCATGACAGCTCAGAGATCAAGGGAAATAGGGATAAGTCCGTGGGAAACGGGAGGGATCATCTCTTACAGGGCATTAGAGACATGATTTTAAGAATCATGAGGAATCACTTCATTGTGAACAAATTATGAAGAAAATGGATTGGAGGGTGAAGAAAGGAGCAAGAGGTGAGTTGTAGGTGGACAGGTTAAGAATTTACATTCTGGATCTGGTAGTCCAGAGGTGATCCAATGGTGTTAAACCTGGGGGGAGGGGCTGTAGGCAGAGAAATATTGAGAAATAAGAGATATCTGCTTTGTGGGATTAAACTGGAGGGACTTGAAAACAGTTTAAACATGGGGTATAAGCAAGAGTTGAAGGTGGGGCGTGGTGGCCTAGTCTGTAATCTCAGTATTTGGGAGGCTGAAACCGGAGGATTACAGGTCAACCTAGCAAGACCCTGTTTCAAAATAAATAAAAAATAGAGCTGGGGATGTAGCTTGGAGGTAGAATGCACCTGGGTTCAATCCCTAGGTCCACAAACAAAAAAGGAAGAGTTGAACAATGTCCAAATTTCCCATTTTGGCAACTGAATGGATAATGTTGACACCTACTGAAAAGAATCATGTTCAGGAGTTGGGTAGGAGACAGAAAGATCAATAGTTTAATTAGTGGGGTGGAAGTGGTTTGTGAAATCGAAAGGTAATGACAATTAGCTGGCTGAATATATATATATATATATATATATATATATATATATATATATATAGGCATTGAGCTCAGTCAGTAATTAAGTTCTGAGTCTGAATGACATTCCTAGAGACTCGGGCTCGAAGAACCCATAAATCTCTGTACATCACTTTTAAGGCACTCGAGGATATCTTTTATTTTAGCCATGCATATGCATGCTACCGCTCCTCAACCAGTATGACTATATTTCTTAATGAACAGGAACTGATAAGAGAAATTCTGAGATGTCCCAAAGTACAAGGGCCAGAGAGGAGAATAGATAAAAGTTTGGGAGGGTGTGTGAATCCAAAACAAGACGATTTTAAATCCTAAAAAATTCTATTGGCTCTAGGTCTCAAGAACGTTTATCCAACTGCTACCTAGCCTTGCAGCTGGTAGTTTAGGGAAATGTCCTAGGTCCTGATCCATTTTCTGATTAGCAGCTATAAATGGCTCAATAGATCATTTTATTTCAGAGGGCTCTTGGTCTCAAAGGTCCGGGTTTAGGAGTCATTTTCCTAAAGTCGTAAGAACCTGAAACGTCCCTAACTGTTTCAGTCCGGGCGGGTCTCCCCGGCTCCCGGCGCCCGACGGTGGGCAGCTCCGGCCAGGGCCCAGCGCCATCGCTTTCACTGTGACCCTGGGAAGGTGTCAGGTCTCTCCAGGCTCCTCTGGAGTCTGTAAAAATGCAAACGGGGCAATTACTGTACATTAACTGCCTGGAGGGTTCGGTCCGCCTGGACGCACTCGAACAGCTGAGGTTGTCTCCGCGACCCCGGGGGCGCAGGGGGCGCTCGGTCCAAGGCCTCCGCCCCGGGCGCTGGGCACCGGCCGACACCGGCGGACACTGGCCGACAAGGGCCGCCCGGGGCCGCGCAAGCTCCCGGCGCCGCGAACCCGCCAGAGGGCGGCCGGAGGGAGGGGACGACCCGGGCTCACCTCGGAAGGTAGGTAGCTCTCCCGGCTCCGCAGCTCTAGAGCTCCTCCGCTGTTCAACACTTCCGGAAGTTGAGGGGCGGCCCGGGACAGGAAGTTCCGCCTCCATAGACTCGGGGCGTAGCTATCCGTAGCCACGCCCATCAGCGCCACAGTCCCTCCCCGCTCTCGCAGCCCCGCCCCGTGTTGCTAGCCTAGTGCCAGGCTGGCCTCTTTGTTGGTTCTGGTTCTTTTAACTTCTCCTGCTTGCGCTTTCTTTCTGAAATCCCTTCTCTTTATTTTACTCATCTCTTCTTTTCGTCTTTCATTCGTGCACGTTTTCTCATTTCCCCTTATGTATGCCTTCTGTCATTTACTCCATACTACTATTTGACAAAACATAAATTGGAGCTAGTGCAGCTATAATTTGCTAAACTTACAGCAGATTTCTTTTTTTGGTAACTGATTACGAAAACCAACTGATTACAAAATCCAACTGAAGACTTACCATGCTTCCTGTAGTTGAATATTCTGCACTATTTAACTTCAACGTTGCAACCGTTTCATGATTCCTTCATCGTACAGATGAGGAAAACCAAAGCTTAGAGGGGTTAAATGATTTGTCACACAGCAAACGAAGAATCCAAAGTCCACATTCAGGAAATATATACAGCACAAAAAGGTTGTGTTTACATGAAGTTAAGAGTTAGTCTGTGGTCCTTCATACGTTTTCTTTAATGAATTAACAGGTTTGGCATCGTGGTAAATACATTATTGTAATGCAAAAAAAAAAAAATGTTGCACAGATAGAAGCCGTCCTAGCCACCATGGGGCCAAGGAATGGCTCCTTACTTGTGAATGTTTCCCTTAGTTTAATCAAAGGATGTTATTGCTAATGTGAAACACGTCTCAAAGATGAATGATGTGAACTGTGAATCCAATTCTCTAGCCTCACAAATAGCTAGAACCTAGTCTTCCTTCTTTTGAAGAATGATTTCTTAAGAATCTCATTGGAATACCTCTATTTGTATCAAATGACAGTTTTGGTTCCTTGATTCAAGAAAACACCTTTAGAAACTAGTTCTTTTGTTGTTGTTGTTGTTCTTCACTGTCAATCATATTAAAATCAAAATCTTGCAAAACATATGTGACATGTGTTGATTTGTAACCAAGAAAAATCTTCCAGGCATTTGTAGAAATGTTGTCAGAGTCATCTTTAAACGTTTCCTAAGTGAAAATGGTCCCTCTGACCATCTCCATAAAACCAGTGAAAGAAATTTAAAATAAAAGATCAAATATCTTACTCTTTCAAGTTATTTTAAGCTTCCTATGTCAGGAGAGCAGGAAGTCTTTTCTTTTTCTAGAGATCTCAGCTGACATTTACAGTTGTTCTCTGATAACTCAGTTCTTTTTTTTTTTTTTTAATCTAAAGAGGCCATTCTGTTTTCAAAAGCCTCCTGAAAAAGAAATGATGAATCTGCCAGTGCACAGGGGAGTCTCATGTTCAGATTTCATTATGGTATTATTGCAAACTGGCCCCACACAGCCCAAAAGATTGTTACTGGGTACTTAGAAAGTAGTTCCAATTGCTGCAGGTATCTCAGTACATAAGAGAAAAGCTCTGAGATGTGAAAACAAGCAAATAAGAACCGTTCCATGTTCCTAAAGGGTTTTTCACATGCTGAAACTCTTACAGTCTAACTTTAAGGCGATATCACATTCTGCTTACAATCCAACCAATCAAACAACAAGTACTTCCCCTTAAACATTACCCTATTCCCAAACTTTGCATGTGTTACAGTATCTTATCCTCTTACCTAAAGCCAATGAACTTTCAATAAGAAATCTATGCTTTTGTTTTCTCAAATTTTCATAAAAAAATACTTTGGCTTTTTTTCCCCAACAGCTACCTAGCCTTGCTGCTAGTGGTTCAAGGAACTTGTCCTCAAACCGGTCTTTTCTTTCTGATTAGTAACTATAATGCTTAATAAATATTTTCCTTTCAGAGATCTCTTAATGTCAAAATTTTGATTTAACAATGATTCATTCTTCTTGGGTTCCCAAAGGGACCGTTTTTTAAAGTGACCATCACATCTAAAGCCAGTGTTTCCAATTCCAAAGAACATCTGCTTTGCCAAGACAGTTGGTGAGAGGAAGAGAAGTGACAGGACCCAGCCTCAGCTAGAACCTGTGCCAGGGCAAAATTTGCTACCTGACATGGCACCCAAGTCATCATGACTCCATCTTTCCCTAATGGTGAGTTCCCTCTTGGAGGTCTTTGATATCTTGACTGCCAACTGACTTCTGTTCTTGAGAGAGGTTTAATTATGTAAAGCCTCAAAATAGAAGAAAGGCAAGATCAAATACCCCTGACACTCCCCCAGATAGCTGAGTTTAAACAAGGGGATTCTGGAGAAGGATGACTTTTGTCAAGCCAGCCAGTGGCCTGGTCATACTTCTGCATAGACAGTTAAGTGCCTAAATGTCCTGCAACTGGGAATCCTTCCCTAGAAATTATGGGCATTTTTCTAGTTCTGTTTAGTTTCTTGGTCCAACTTCCTTGAAAAATGACAACTCCTTTCACTAAAACAATTTCAGGTTCCACACACCAATACTTTCTTAATTAATATTCTTTAGTAGTGGCCTTTAATCTTAAAAGAATCAAACTTTGAACTAGGTACCACAGTGCATGGCGGTGTCCCCAGCTACTCTGACGGCTAAGGTAGGAGAGTTTCTTGGGCCTGTTATAGGAGAAGCATCTCTGAAAGAGGGTCCCCAAAAGATCCTAGGGAGAGGAGGAACTCAGAGAGAAGGGAGACTCAGAACCAGTGGGATGATTGACAGAGGTAAGAGAAGAGTTTCAGCACATGTCAGTAGAGGCAGAGACATGTTTAGGAAAGCAGAAATATACAACCAAGAGGGAATGCATGCCATCTCCAAAGTAAGAAACATGTTTTGGGGTTCTCAGCTCTTCTTTTAAAGAAAAATTGAGAAGAGCTGGGTATTGGAAAATATGGAAGGGTGACATCCATTTGGTTTATGGTGGTCTGTCATTCTGAGGGTACTTAGGTTAATGTGGTCTCTATTATAATCTTTTGGGGGGCAGTACTGGGGATTGAACCCAGGAGCATAATACCTTTAAGCTGCACAGCCAACGGTATTTTATTTTTTATTTTGAAAGAAGGCTTCGCTAAGTTGCTGTAGGTCTTGCTAAGGTGCTGAGGCTAGCCTCAAACCTGATATCCTTCTATCTCAGCTTCCTAAGTACTAAGATTATGGGTGTGCAGTGCATTACCATGCCCATCTTCTGCCACATGGATCAATGAATAACTCTGGAAAGTCCTCTAAAAGTTGATTTCTCAAGGTATTTTATCTCTCTTTTCTTTCTTTTTCTTTCTCTTGTTTTTTTTTTTCTTTTTCTTTCTTTCTTTTTTTTTTTGCAGGTCTGGGGGTGGAACCCAGGGGCATTTGACCTCCAAGCTACACCCCCTGCCCTATTTTTTATTCTTATTTCAAAACAGGGTCTCACTAATTTACGGAGGGCCTGAGTAACTGGCTGTCCGAAAACCGTGATCCTCTGGTCTCAGCCACCCAAATACTGGGATTACAGGCGTGCGCCACCACGCCCAGCTATTTTAAACTCTTAGTTGGAGATTTCAGTTTAAAGGAGTATAATAGTCCTTATAGAAAATTATTAGTATCTATTAATATTAATATTGGGATAATAATAAAAGTTATTATTAGTTTTATAGATTGAAATAGCCACCCACCCTCATGCCACAGGGTAATTATAAATCTTGATATTCATACACTGGATTTGATGACATAAGAAAAAGAATATTGGTTGTCTTATGAGCTAGAAAAAAAACACAAAAATTCCTAATACTCTGGACAAGGTGGTAAATAATGCTGATAGGAAAATATCAAATTTAAGCCCCACACATGATTACTGAATTGATCATTTCAAATGAGCAGCAGATCAGGGTCAAAAGTTTAAACTTGAATGAAATAATAATTGTAGTAGACACTGTGTGCTTCCACTGTGCAGGCACTCTTCCAAGCACATTGCATGTATGACCTCATTAATTTCCATGCCAATCTGTTGCAGTGAACATTATCAACCACATCCTTTAGATGAGGAAACTGGGAATTAAATAATTTGCCTACAATAGGCAGTAACTTTATCAAGATCTCCAATGTGCAGGAAATTAAAGCAAGAATTAACAAGTGAGATGGCAACAAACTAACAAGTTTCTGTTCATCAAAGGAAACCATCAAGAACCTAAAGAGAAAGCCTACAGAATGGGAGATCTTTACTAGCCACCACTCTGATAAAGGGCTAATATCTAGAATATACAAAGAGCACAAAAGAATCCACACTAGCAAAACAAATAACCCCATCAAGAAATGGGCAACTGAATTGAATAAACACTTCACAAACGAAGAGATACAAATGGCCAATAGATACATGGAAAAATGTTCAACATCATTAGCCATCAGGAAGATACAAAACTACACTGAGATTCCATCTAACCCCAATCAGCGTGTCAAGCATAAAGAAATCAAATAACAACCAATGCTGGCGAGGATGTGGGGAAAGAGGAACTCTTTTACACTGTTGGTGGGAGTGGAAAGTAGTTCAGTCGCTATGGAGATCAGTGTGGAGAATCCTTAGAAAACTGGAAATGGATCCACAATATGATCCGGCTTTACCACTCCTGGGTATTTGGCCAAAGGGGTTGAAATCAGAGAACTACAGTAACATATGCATACCCATGTTAACAGCAGCACAATTCGTAATAGCCAAAATATGGAACCAACCTAGGTCTCCACCAACAGATGAATGGATTGCAAAATTATAGTAAACACACACAATGGAATTCTACTCAGCTATAAGGAAGAACAAAATCATGTCATTCACAAGAAGATGGAAAGACCTGGAGGACATTATGCTAAGTGATATCAGCCAAGCACAGAAAGAGAAGAAACTTATGTTTTCTCTAATATGCTCAAACTAGGAAGTATTAGGGATACCAGAGGAACTCCAGATAATGGAGGGGAAACCTCAGCAAAGTGAGAATGGATGGTAGGAGAGGAAGAAGTCTGAGTTTGACATTTTAATATGTATATAAGTGTGAATGTAGCATGGTCAACCTGGACACACTCATTGTTGGGAGGAAAGGAAAGGGGAAGCAGGTTGGGGAGAACATCAAGCACTGTGTGAATGTATGCTATTTTCAAAATGATCCACATAAAAAACTTTAAAAAAGAAAAAATAATAATTTGCCTACAACCAGAAGGCTAGCAAACAGAGGAGGCAGGATCCTTAAAAGTGATATTTTTCTATTCTTTATTTTCACATTTTATTTGGAAAAGAACATAGAGTGAATGTAGATACCAGAAACTTCCATTGAAAATTTGTAAGTTTTCTTTTTGGAACTGATATTTAAACCCAGTTCTACCTTCAAGCTATACCCACAGCCCTTTTTATCTTTTATTTGGGAAAGGTATTGCTAAGTTGCTGAGGCTGACCCAGAACCTGAAATCTGGAATTACGAGTGTGTGCCACCACATCGGGCAAAAGATTTATTTAAAAGCAAATTAAATATGCTTCATTTTTGTCCTACTCTGTGCTTCAATTTTTTAAATAAGCACAAAGAAAATGTACTATACAGGAAATATCAAAATGAGTAAATATAATTCTTATGCTCCAGGTCTCACAGCAGAAGAGGAAGACAAATAGCTCTAAAACAAGCCAGGCTGGCTCACACAAAGACATATTCAGGAGATTCTATGTCACTGTGCTTCACTGAAGCAAAGGCTTGTGTAAAGAAATGGAAGGAAAGAATAAACTGCAAAGCTAGATTAGGGTCAGAGAGTAAAGCGTAGTAAATTACATACTGAAGAATACAGACTGCAGGGAAATTGTATGATCAGTGTTAGATATTTGAAGTTGGGCATGGTGGCACACACATCGGCAATCCCATTACTTGGTAGGCTGAGGCAGGAGGATTGCAGGTTTGTGATCAACCTCAGAAAATTAGGCCCTCCTCTGCAACTGAGTGAAACCCTCTTTCAAAATAAAATAAGCAAATAAATAAAATCGGGTTGGTTATCTCAGAGGTAGAATGCCCCTGGGTTCAATCCTCAGTACCACACACCCACAAAAAAATGTCAGATATTTGGAAGATCAATCTGACAAGTGGCTGGAGAGTGGAGAGACAAAAGTCAGTGTGGGACAGTTTAGGGAAGAGTAATGTAGGGTAGTGACTTCAAACAAGTGAATGTACTGGGAGTGAAAGAGGAGACTGATGATAGGATATCATAGGAAAAATTTTGTAGTAACTAGGCTGACTATTAAAAAAAATAAGTAAAGAAGAGGGAGAAGAGATGGCCCTGTATTTCGGGGTCAAATATAATGACTCTGGTGGGAGGCAGAAGAATGTGGCTATGAAAGCAGAGATTATACATTTAGTTTAAGATATGTTGATTCTGATGAGCCAGTGAGAACCCCAGATAGAAAGTTATGTATTCATTCACTGAAGGAGCATTTGCTAGATGTCTACCGTGTGGACATCCTTTCTTTAAATAATTAGGGTATGTCATATTTATGAAAAATTTTCTATTGCCTCTTTTCATTTAAAATATTATTAAAATTATCCTATTTACATTCTTCTTTATAAAACATTTCCAAACCAATGCAGTGGAAAAGTTGTCTCTTTCTTTGAACTCTTGTACCACTCATTGTCACTTAGCATGTTAAAAAAATAATGTGTAGTTGGGCGTGGTGGCACACACTTGTAATCCCCGCGCTTGGGAGGTGGAGACAGGATCGCGCAGGTTCGAAGCCAGCTGCGCTGGCTTAAGAGACCCTGTTTCCAAAAATAAAAAAATATAAAATAGATCTGGGAGTGTAGCCCAGAGGTAGGAGGGCTTCCAGGAACCCCAGTACCACCAAAATAATAATAATAATAATAATAATAATAATAATAATAATAATAATAACAACAATGTGTGTATATATTCATATATATACATATACATATATATTCTTCCTCCACGTCAAATTTTTAACCAGATTATAATTAGTTTGAGAACAGGCATTTTTAAAATATATTATTTGAATCTCTCATAGTACTTTATGCAGAGTAGGAATGAGTAATGTTTTCATTTTTAAACTAGAAAATTTTTTTTATCTTCTTTGATAAGGGTACATCTTTTCTTAGCCTTGTAAACCAGAAGAATCAGTAACATTTCACATCCAGAACACATGGCTACTGTAAAAGGAGCCAGAGATGCTAAGTCAGCCTTGGAGTGTGAAAAAGAGAGCTGAATAATGGCAAGGGCTAAGAAACTATTTAATACCCCACTTTCAATAGCAACAGTTTTACAAACAGGAAGAGACAGCATACAGACTTTAGAAAAGGAATACCCAAACGACAAACCCAGAGTAGGCACTAAGAGACCCAAAAGAAGCACCTCTAGGCTAGCTGTTTTCAGGAACATCGATCCCATTCTGAAAGTCATATAAATCCCTACAAACATTAAAATAAAACTCATAGGTCGAATTATTCTCTCTAGAAACTTTGCTTTTTCAGGTGTTCTACACTTGATGAATATTCCGGCTGATATTGGTATAAGTATGAAAAGAAGTGTTGACACAATTTTAAAAACAGGAATATGAAATATACCAGACAACCCCAATATCTTACTATATACATAGGAATTGACAGGCATCATTATCAGGGCCAATAGTGTAGATGTGCAAGTCATCACAATGGCCAAAGTGACATCCCCTTCTAGAAGCAGAGCAAAGAGATAACCCCCACCCCCTCCCGGGCAAGTGCAGGTCATTACAAACCCAAAAGCTTGTGCCTCGGGCAAGGCCAAAATCTGAGACAAAAGAAAACCACAAAAGGGCATAAGAAAAAACTGTGTAACTGTCCCAAGAAATATTGGCAAAGGTCTCTTCCATACTGTTCGAAGCACCTGTAATTCGATCTTGCAACCAAAGGCACACTTGTTTAGCAGTATCATCGGCAAAATAAGCATCAGGATAGTCCTATCAACATGCATGGATGCCTGGAGAAGACTGCCTTTTGTTCGTCTGCACACTTTGACTCTGACATTCTTTATTTCTTCAATGAGTGTTTTTTGCCTACCTTCAGAATTCCAGAGTTGAATGGTCAAATTTGTCTCCCCTTCTTGATCTATCCTTAGTTTTATGGCAAAGTTTGTAGCATCCAATGAGGTCTTGGTCACATTCACCACTTGTAGCATTTTAGGGTCTTCTAATTGCACCAAGAGGTAGCTGAAGTTAGGCTGTTTATCTTTGTAACTTGACCTTACAATGATGGTTTCTTCGGTCTTTGTGAAAAATAGTATTTCGGTTTTTTCTATGTTCACAAAGCTGAGAAATGACTTCCTTGCTTCTCCCAGAGCCATAGACAACAAAAGCAGGATCATAAAACACTTTCTAACCATCTTGAAGGCTTAAATAAATCATATGCGCCAAACTGTTTTTAAAAAATGAAAAATCATTCTTTGTACTGGTGTTCACTGATTATGTTTGAGTTAGGCAAGTTGTTTATGCTGGATCAAAGTCCAGTAGGAGGGACTGTTGTACTTTGCAGAATAATATAAAGCTATTTAGTGAGACACAACCTGTTTAACTTGTCCTTAATACAACTTATAAAATATGGTGTTTAACAGGTTCAATTTACCACAGACAGAAACCTAATCTCTTTCTTCCTGACTTCCTTATTTCTGCTAATGAAAAAATAGCTCCCTATTTACTGAAGTTTAAATCTTGATTATTATGATTATCACAATTTTTTAGTTCTTTTCTTCTATGTTAAGAAAATTTTACACTAAAAGCAGTCAAGATAAAACAAATCCAAAACAGATATCGAGGTCTGGAGGCCAGTTATTCAGTTAAATCAAAATGAAATAAGTATTTGCTGAATATCTCCTTGCTGGGGCACTGAGCTAGGAGCTGGTTATACCTCGGCCAGTTATGGTCTTTTCTCTCATGGGGATGGCTGGGTGGCTGTCACCCTTAAGAAACCCACACGCAGGTCTTGGCAGCATCCTTAAGCTGCTAACAGTTTTCCTACAGCTCAGGAGTGACTGTTATCAGGCAAAAGTTGAAATTATTTTTGGTGTCACTAAGTAGGAATATTTCCTGGATGGTTACCAGATAACTTGCGAACATAGAGAAAGTAGATGGCTAGTACCATGGCCAAAGATATAGTTTGGCTAAGGGGCTGCTGCTCCAAGCCACTTGGAACCTGAAACACAGGGCAATGTAAAGTCACAGATGTTAATTCTAATGTCTCACTGCTTCAACACTTATTCCATAGTCACACATCAACTGACCCAACTTAGTTCATAAACTGTGCCTCAAATGCCAGAAATAAGGAAAATTATCAGGCCCTTTGGACTTCAACCCACTGTCTCACACAATTGTGTAATTTCTAAACAAGGGGAGGCAGTTCTGATTCTAAGCAGGCAAAAAATAAAACAAAAGAACAAAACCCCAACACTACAACCACCTAATATTAAGTCTGCAAACCTAGACTTTAACATGTGACCATTTCAGAAGATGTTTCATGTAATCATTATGCAATTCATTAATGTTATGAAAAGTTTTTATTATTTTTGATCACTTTTGCTCCTAAAACTGCCAAAGCCATTTTTATCTGACATTTTGACAAGTTTCAAAAATTGTATTAATTATATACGGAAATCTTTCAAATGTAGTAGTTTTAGATAGCATATATTTTATTTCCTTGCAAGACGCTGAAAAAAATGATATATTGTACCAGTGGTGAAAACAGGAAATGGAACTAATATGCTTCAGTAGTACTTTAGCTAAATTCCCAGGGAACTTCCTTACTCAAAAGTGATAATAAAACAAACATAAAACAAACCTATTTTTACAGTTACCTGATCAAATCTCTTTGTGTGTATAGGGGGAGTGGGTACTGGGAATTGAATACAGGTTCATTCTACATGTGAGCTACACTCCCAGTCTTTTTTTATTTGTTCTTTTGAAACAGGGTCTTACTAAGTTGCTGGGGTTTTCCTTCAAATTGCTGAGGCTGGCCTCAAACCTGCAATCTTCCAAATATTGTGTGTGTGTGGTACTGGGGATGGAACTCAGGGGCATTCTACCTCTGAGCTACAACCCTAGCCCCCATTTTTTTTATTCTTTATTTTGAAACAGGGTCTCACTGAGTTGCAAAGGGCCTCACTAAGTAGCTGAGTCTGTCCAAGAACTGCAATCCTCTTCTCTCAACCTCCCAAATGCTGGGATTACAAGCATGAGCCACCATGTCCGGATCTCTTCCCAATATCTTTTATTTTTAAAAAAATCTCATTGGTGCATTGTTGTCATACTTTTTTTTTTTTTTTTTTTTTTTTACAGGTCTGGGGATGGAACCTGGGGGCATTCGACCTCTGAGCTACACCCCCTGTCCTATTTTTTATTCTTTATTTTGAAACCGGGTCTCACTGAGTTGCAGAGGACCTCACTTAAGTATCCGAGGCTGTCCATAAACCGCAATCCTCCGGTCTCAGCCTCCCGAATGCTGGGATTACAAGCATACGCCACCACGCCTGGGTTGTTGCGATACATCTTATTGGGGTACAAGATGGTGGAGGCATATGTGCACACATTACCCAATTACCCATTACCCTATTTTCGCCCCATTTTCTCCCCCTTCCTCCTCATGTTTGACTTAGTGATTGAAGAGGGGAATTCTCTAATTCACATGATGTATATTAACAAATCTCCTAAATACCTTAATACACAATTTTGTTTGCCCAGGGCCAAGATGTGAAATGTGAAATATGGTTTTTGTTTTTTTCTCTTGGAGGTACTAGGGATTGAACCCAGGGGCATTCTACCTCTGAGTTATTTCCCCTAGCCCTATTTTATTTTTTATTTTGAAACAGGGTCTTACTGAGTTGTGGAGGGCCTAAGTTGCTGAGGCTGGCTATGAATCTGTGATCCTCCTGTCTCAGCCTTCCAAGTACTTGAATTACAGGTGTGCATCACTACACCCAGCTTCTCAAATGGCTTTATTTATAACCTTTTTCCCCTTTCAGGTTGTCCCCAGCCTTCTCTTTATCTGAAAACTGTGGGAAATAAAACCTGATAAATCTATAAGTCTGATAATCTACCATTCACATAAATTTGCTGCCCTATTAAACTGAATCTCATTTATATTATAGTTTATTTTACCTACTTCTAAATTTAAAACCCCTTTTTTCTTTGTGGATTTTCTATTTATAATTTCTCCATAAGCATGTGGAAAGGCACTAGAGTGGGATGAAGTTATTATGTAGATGAAAACCCTAAAAGAAAACCCAAGTTTTCTGATTTCAGTGTATATAGGAAATAGGGAATTAGAAGCTCTCTTTAGGAAACTGCAGACTGCTCATGCTGGAGCCACTAGTCTTTAGTATCAAGGATGCTGGTACTTGTGCATCCTCCACAGTAGCTGGCTCCAGTATTGGAGACATGACCCAATTTACCATCAGTATGCCTACTGAAACACATCCTTCTTCCATGCAGCTTCATCTCCTGTCTGATCACTAATGGGGCCACTTGTCATTCTCCCTAGATTTAAATTAATACCTGATAGCCATACTTCCCTTCTTCTTAATAATTATTGTTTTTCTGGCATTGAAAAATGGTAGGTGTTGATCACCTTCCATGTCCATATAATTGTGATACATACTAAGGTATTGTTTTGTATTAAAACTTTCTAGGAGATGGTTTTATTTTGAGGATTATTTCTAGCTTATTTACATAGACTGCATAGCTTTACCATTTACTTATTTGCAACTTGTATCTATCCATGACTAATGAAAACTAACCCTTATATTTAGTAGGTATTCAAATAATTATGTTATGAATGCACTTATAAGTATCTGGTAAAAGCTTAAAGTTATTTTCAATGCTCACATAAAAATAATATAAAATATAAGATAAAATAACATCTTGAGCTTATTCCTTTAATTAAACTTAGAGTTACTGTACATGTTCATGATAATTAGCATAGAAAGGAACAAAGAAAAATAGAAATAATTTATATTCCTTATATATAGTAGTACCTTGTTATGCATAGATGTAAAACACCAGTCAGGGGCATTAAGTTCAATTTGTTAGTAAAATGTAGTTACTTTTGACTTGTGTTTTGCTTTGACATACATGGAGAGACTGTAATGAAATTAAGTGTAGCCCATCTTCTTCTCATTTGTAATATATTCATACAAATAATAAAATATGAATCCTGCTTGGAGGGGTTCTTTATACCCGGAAGCAGCCAGGCAATATCAAGACAATAATTTTCTCTTTTTAGGATTGAAATTCCACACACAAAAATTTAAAGATCAAATAAGACGATCTCTAAGTTTCTACAATTCATGTATAGACATTAATTTATACATTATGATATAGGGAGATACTAAAGCTATACTTCCTAGCCCCACAATACTATGCTTGACCATGTGATTTGCTTTAAGTGACATATATATCTTCTAAGAGTCAAATAAAACAACTGCCATCTCCTTTTCCCTTTGCCATTAGAATGGCATATTTCCAAAAGCAGGGGTGGGGTTCGGGGGATGTTTCTTCAGCTTGTATCCGAAGACATGGTGCAGTGCCGCAGCCAATCAGCAGACATTAATCCAACAGGAAATATATTTTTGCTGATGTTTCTATAGCATAGCCTAATAAAACCTAATTAAATATAATAATTTGCTAATAATTGAGCATTAATAATTAAACCTTAAAATACAAATTAAATACAAAACTGATAATGGTAATATTATATAATAGAAATACATTAGAAGTAACTTTTAAATATTAAAAAAGTATCTATAGGAAAAGAAACTGACTGAAATGTGAACATGGAGTTTTCCTTATGATTTCTGCCTTGAATCTTTGAATGACTATTCCAAGTAAGAATCAACATTTTTTAAAGACTGTTCTTCATCACTGAGATATTCTAAGATAATATTTCCACCATTATATAAAGGACAATCCTCCTTAGTAATCCAGGTTTCCAAAATATGATCCAAGGGTAATGCTTCTCCGGAAGTACTGTGACATAATCTTAATTTCTGTTGAGAAGAAAATCAACCATACTATAATAAAGAAACATGTTATAGTATCCAGTAACTTTTAGAGAAAATTTATAATAACTAGACATTACCTTAGCTGTTAGCTTGTTATTGTCATTTTTAAGACTGGCTAGAGAAGCTGCAAAGTCTATGACCTTTCCAACGCTCCATCGGTGGCAAAAGAACATGGGTTTGCTCTTCTCTTTGCTCCCTTTAGGTAAGAAAACCTGAAAATAAATTCTTTCTGTCTGAAAACATAAAAAGTTAAAATAAATAAGAATATATATTATTTTTTCAAATTTTTATTAAAATATATTAATAGTGTTTCTGTCCATTTTGTGCCACTATAAAAGAATACCTGAGGCCATAATCTGTTAACATAAGTTCAGTTCCTTTTAAATGTAAGTTCTGGAAGCTGAGAGCTCCAATGTCAAAGTGCTGGCAGGTTTGATGTCTGGTTAAGACCTGGTCTTTGCTCAAAGATGGTGCTTTGAATGCTCAGTAGAGAAAGACTACTCTTCACAAGGCAGAAAAGCAGAAGAGGAAGCAAAGACACTTCTGAAAACCCTTGTGATAGTGGAATTAATGCATTCATAAGAAAGAACCTCATGACCTAAACACCTCCCATTAGACTTCACCTCCCGATGCTGTAAAATTGGGGATTAAGTTTTATCATTAGTTTTGGATGAAACAAAAACATTAAAATCACAGAAACAACTTTCCAAATCAATTTTTAAACAAATTGGAATTCTACTCAGCTATAAAAAAGAATAAAACCATGCCATTTGCAAGAAGATGGAAAGACCTGGAGAACATTATGTTAAGTGAGATCAGCCAAGCACAGAAAGAGAAAGGACATATGTTTTCTCTAATATGCCCAAACTAGGGAGTATTAGGGATACTAGAGGGACTCCCAAGATTGGGATTACAGTTGTGCACCACCATGCTCGGTTTGGATGTCTAATCTGGCACTCCGTGAGATAATCTATCATTCTCTATTGTATAAGGGGGGAAAAATGGGTTTAATTGTTTTACTTAAGAGTTTCTATCACTTCTCAGTGAAGGATTCTTGGTACATATAACATGTTGGGGGGGTGTATAAGCGATCTCACTATATGTTTAGAGACAGCAGAATTTTTTTAAAACAAAGAAACTAAAAAACAAATTCATAAGATGGTTTCTCTAGTATTCTATACACTATATGCCTCTTTATACTGTCCAAATACAAATGTAATAATCTAAAAATCTCTATAGGGCAGAAGCACAAACTTCCAATCTTAAATTTAGATTTAAAATGGAGGTTCTGGATGTAAAAGAAAATGCAAAATTGTCATATAGGGATTGGTGGTTAAGGGGAAGAAGAAACAGAAAGAAATTCCTATGCAAGATGACATGTCAGTCAGGTGTTGGCAGTACAAGCTTGTCATCCCAGTAGTTGGGAGGCTGAGACAGAATTGCAGTTCTTGCCCAGCCTCAGCAACTTAGTAAGATCCTCTGCAACTTAGTGAGACATTTTTTAAAGAAATTATTGTTTCAAACAAATAAATAGGACTGGAGGTGTCGCTCAGAGATAGAATGCTCCTGAATTCAATCATCAGTAACACAAACACAACACAAAAGATGAATATGATACACTGAAATTTTAAAATGAATGGAAGGTTAATCTATTATGGGGAAATGAAAATAGCTAGACTTTAAAAAGAAATTAAAGCAAGTTATTTAGAATATACAATGACACAAATTAAGAAATAAAATCCATAAGAGGAACAAAAAGCTATGAAACAAAACCAAGTAGAAATGAAACAAGACATGACTATCCAAATAGAAATATAAAATATAAAAACACAGTTTCTGAAATAAGAAAAACAAGATAAATTTTATAATCCTTCATAAAAAGGCTGAATTAGCCAGAAGATGGACTTGAAGGTCATCTAGTATACATCATAACAAGATGCAAAATCAGAAATTATAAATTCCTAAAATGTATCTAATATTAGAGTTTTAGAAGAAATTTTTCACCATTCAGTAAAGAAACATTTAAAGAAAAAAAAATAACTACAATTTTTCAAAAGTGAAAGAGATAAGATACAATTTATGTCAAGTATCAAGATGGATAGTTAAATAAATCTACACCTAGAAGCACCGCACTGAAATTTGAAAGTATTACAGATAAAGTCATAAAAACAGCCAAAAAGGACAGATTACTCACAAAAGCAACAAGGATAAGACCAACAACAGACATTTCTCTAGTAATAGATGGCAGAAGTCAATGAACAGTAGATGAAAAGAGTTAAGAAAGTCTTAATAGACAAGCTAAACGGAGGGCAAAAATAAGAGCTTTTATAGATAAAAACTAACAGAAAACAAAAAACTGAGTTTACCAACAAAGACTCTTATTGAACAAACTACTGAAGAATGTACATCAGCAAAAACAACTGAGCTCTAAGAAAAAGAAAACAGTAACAAAGAGAAAAATGATAAATTTAAATAGCTAGACATAAAAATAATTATGTATTAATGAAGGTAAAAGAACAAGAGATATTCAACCAGATAAAGCATGTCAATTTTCAGGAAACACACTACTGGGAATTTATCTCACAGAAGTAAAAGAACTAGTCTGAGTAATTTAAGATTACCAAATGATTTAAATTTTATGAGAAAAATTTTATTTAATTATGTTTGTTATAAATATGCCTGCTGTAATAATTGCAAAGCTTTGTATTGAAGTTTGTAGATAATGTTGCACCAGAAAAAGAATTAACTTGTGTAAGCATTAAAAAAGAAATATTGAGCCCGGTATGATGGTGCATGCTGTCCCAGTATTTGGGAGGCTGAAATCCTATGAACACAGGTTCCAGCCTCAGTAATTTAGTGAGGCCCTCCTCAACTTAGTGAGACTCTGTTTAAAAAAATAAATAGGGCTGGGGATGTAGCTCAAAGGTAGAGCTCCCCTTGGTTCAATCCCCAGTAACACATACACATATACACCAAAAATATTGAAAGTTTTTTTTATTAATGGGGTATAATTGTATGCCTAGAAAATGAAAAGATATTAGTAGGAAAAATTAAAACTCTAAAACTAATATAAGACTTTGGTGAAATGGCTGAGTAAGATACATATAAAACAAGAGTTTTCCCCCTCTACATTATACAAATATCTGGAAATAAAGTGGAGAAAAGCCAGCCAGGTATGATGGCACACACTTGTAATCCAAGTATTGGGGAGGCAGAGACAGAAGAATTACAGGTTTGAAGACAATCTCAGTAACTCAGTGAGACTCAGTTTCAAAATAAAAAGATAAAAAGGTGTTGGGGTATAGCGCAGAGCTAGAATGCCCTTAGGTTAATCCCTGGTACAAAAACAAAAAAACAAGTGGAGGGAAGCAGAAACAAAACCACAAACCAATTAACAATGAAAATAAGGAGTAAGACATGAATAAAGAAAAATATAAAATGGTACACAGGGTATTAAAACATGATCTGAATAGACATATAAACATTCCTGAGGAGACAATGTCATAAAAATGTCATTTCTCCCCAAATCAATATCCACTACATAATTCAAAGTCAAAGCAAAGGTTCTCTGTCAGGCCTAAAACCTGAGCTTGTTAACAGATGTTGCTGAGAAACTGATTTTCACCTCAGCTAATTTCATAGATATCACTGGGGAAAATGTGAATTGTTGCAACTTTTTTGCAGAACTAATTGTCAATATTCATTAAATTTTAAAATACAAGCCAGGCATGGTGCCGCATGCTTGTAATCCAGCGCTTGGGAGGCTGAGACAGGAGGATTGCACAGGTTTGAAGCCAACCTCAGCTACTTAGTGAGGCTCTCGGCAACTTAGTAAGACCCTGTTTCCAAACAAAATATAAAATAGGTCTAGGAGGCCGGGCGTGGTGGCGCACGCTTGTAATCCCTGCGCTTGGGAGGCAGAGACAGGAGGATCGCGTTGGTTCGGAGCCAGCCACGCTGGCTTAAGAGACCCTGTTTCCACATAAAAAAGTTAAAAAATAGGTCTGGGAGTGTAGCCTGTGGGAGTGTAGCCCGGAGGTAGAAGGGCTTCCAGAAACCCCAGTACCACAAAAAAACAAAAATAAAAAATACGTCTAGGAATATAACCTGGAGGTAGAAAGCCCCTGGGTTCCACCCCTACTACCACCATAAAAAAAAATAAATAAAATATACATCAAAATATAAATATAGCCCTCAATGCAGGAAACACTACTAACAGAAATAAAAGAACCATCTAAGGATACTTAACGATGTGGCCAAAACCAGAAACAATATGAATGCTTAGCAATCGGACAATTGCAAAATAAGTCACAGTACATCCACACCATGGAATATGACAGCACATTTTAAGAAAACAATGGTGAGCCACACTATTAATAATAAGAAATATATATAGAGAGAAAAAATATAAAGTCTATCTGAAGACTGCTTTTATAACCCTCATCACTATGTACCACATGTATGTATGTGTGTGTATATATATGTCTATCTATCTATATCTATCTATCTATATCTATCTATCTCTCTATCTATCTATATATATATCTCACTCAAGAGTTGTGAGTACTGGAAACATATTACACATTTGTATATGCTGTATGTATAAAGCTGTATATATAAATCCATCTGTCTACTTCTGTAGCTATCTGGTACATACACATACGCAACATCAGACTCAATGGAATGCAACCTTCACAAAGGCAGGGACTCTGTTTTATTCACTGCTATGTTCCTAGAGTCTGATCTATAGCAGGCATTCAAACGTGTATTGACTAAGTTCATATAATGTCATTTTAAAAAAATGACAAAACACTCTTTAAAGCCTTTGTCCACATTTATCAGTATAATATATTTCTAGTTGTATAAATTACACATGTATAAACATACATCATACATGATGCTCTGAGGTAGGTATTCTCAACTTTGATAAAATTGATTTTTTTATTTTTTAAATTTTTTTTGGCAGTGCTGGGGTTTGAAGTCAGGGCCTTGCATATGTTAGGCAAGGATTCTACCACTGAGCTATACTTTCAGCTCAGTACTGACCTACTGAACCATAAAACCCTGTTGTGGGCACTGTCCTGTGAATCATAGTATATACCAGTAGCAACCTGTATTCATTAGACACCAGTAGTGTCTCACCATGGTTGTGACAATCAAAAATGTCTCCCTGCACACACTGTCAAATGTTCCCCAGAAGGCAAAATCACCTTGAGTTGAACATCACTGGTTGTGTGGAGATGGAAAAGGATGAGGGATACCAGAGGCTGTTCAGCTTTTCTTTTCTTTTCCTGGTACTCAGAATTGAACCCAAGGGCATTCTACCTCTGAGCTATATCCCTAGATTTTTTTCTTTTTTTTTTTTTGAAACAGGTTCTCACCAAGTTGCCAAGGATCTTGACTAAACTGCTAACCACAAATCTTCCAATTCTCCTGTCTCAGCCTCCCAAGTAATTACATATATGTGCCACTGTGCCTGCTATATTTGGCTTTCTTTTTAATATACTTTTTAAAAATATACTCGTTTAATAGCTATACTTTTTAAAAGTGTGTGCTATCTATATAATTTTAAAAATAGCTAATAAAATTTCAAAAATAAAAATATTAAGGCTAATTACTAACAGAAGAAATCTATAATCAATGGTTTCTAAACCAAAAGAATAAAAATTAATATAAAAATTCAAACAAAAAATGACAGGAGAGAGAGAGCAGGAATCAAAAGGATGAGCAGAAAAATAAGATAGAAGAAATCTGTTTAAATACATCAGTGATCACAACAAAGATAAATGTGATTTAACTCACCTATTTCAAAGAGAGATACTATCAAACTGGATTAACAAAACAAAGTCCAGTTATAGACTGCTTACAAGAAACACCCTAAAACAAAACAACACAGAAAAGTTGAATATAAAAGAATGAAAAAGACATAAGTTAAATGTTCACGGAAAGAAAGCTAGTAGAACAATATTATTATAATCCAAAATAGTGCTTAAAGCAAAATTCATAAAATCAACAATAAAGACATTTCACGTGCCTGATAATACACAACACACAAACCATTAAAATGACAAGACAAAAACTGACAAAACCACATCCATAATTGAGAGATTTTAATAACATACCTGCCTAAGAAACTGATCGATCAAATAAACCAAGAATTAGTCAAACACATACACACACACACACACACACACACACACACACACACACAAACTATTCACGGTAACACAAATAGGAAAGCCTGTGAATAATTGTGAAAAAACAGATAGGCATTTGGTTAAAGGATGTACAATACTCTTTGTACTAGTCTTTCAACTCTTTTGTGTTTTAAATTGTGTCCAAATAAAGATATCAAAAAGTACACCCAAACATCTACACTGAATATAAGTAAATTTATCATCCCATGTGAGAAATTGGAAAAATATGAGACAAAATATAAACACAGTAGAAAAAAGGAAATAATATCTGAGCAGAAATTAGTGAAACACCAAACAAAGAAACAATACAGGTGAATAAAACCAAAATACAGTTCTTTGAAAAGAGAAAGAAAAAAGACAAAGCTCTAGCAAGACAATATATAAGTAAGAAACAAGAGTACAAAGGAAAAACATTCAGAATGAAATGGAATGACACAAGACACAATAAAGACTGGGGATTAAGGGTGGATAACTGGAACAACTTTAAAATTAAGAAACTAGAAAATTTACATCTAATAAGAATTTTTTTAAATGTCATTTACCAAAACTAACTTAAGAAGAAACAGATAGGCCAAGAAATATTTAACACAATGAAACAGCATTAATTGTCCCCTTAAAAGAATCAGATTTTGAGCCGGGCGTGGTGGCCCACGCTTGTAATCCCTGCGCTTGGGAGGCTGAGACAGGACGATCGCACAGTTTCGAAGCCAGCCTCAGCTACTTAGTGAGGCTCTCAGCAACTTAATGAGACCCTGTTTCCAAATAGGTCTTGGAGTATAAAGCCCCTGGGTTCCACCCAGTACCACACACACACACACACACACACACACACACACACACACACACATCAGATTTATTTATTTATTTATCTATTTACTTATTTGGTGGTACTGGGGTTCCTGAAAGCCCTTCTACCTCCAGGCTACACTCCCAGACCTATTTTATACTTTTTTATTTGGAAACAGGGTCTCTTAAGCCAGCATGGCTGGCTTTGAACCTGGCGCGATCCTCCTGTCTCTGCCTCCCAAGCGTGGGGATTACAAGCATGCGCCACCATGCCTGGCTAAAAATCAGATTTAAAGGTTACAAAAACTGAGTGTTAAAATCACTACCCTGCACAACTATCTCAAAGTATAGAAGAGGGAAAGCTCCTCAACTAATTTTATTAGCACAATCTCGTTATTAATGTCACTAAATAACATAAAATACCACATTAGCAAGTTAACTTAGCAATGCATTTAAAAATAATCATCTAGCCGGGCGTGGTGGCGGAAGCTTGTAATCCCCGCGCTTGGGAGGCAGAGATAGGAGGAACGCGCAGGTTCGAAGCCAGCTGCGCATGCTGGCTTAAGAGACCCTGTTTCAAAATAAAAATGTAAAAATAGGTCTGGGAGTGTAGCCTGGAGGTAGAAGGGCTTCCAGGAACCCCAGTACCACAAAAAAATAAAAATAAAAAAATAAAAATAAAAATAATCATCTACCAGAGTCAAGGTGTTTTGTCATGAATAGAATAAGTGATCAATATAATTTATCACAGTAAGAGGAAAAGAGATAATCACATTACTAGATGTAAGAAGAAACCAATACTCATTTATGACATACATTCCTAGCAAACAAGAAATAGAAAGAAACACTGTTTACTTGATAAAGGCTAAAGCAAATAAAATTTTTTATTAAATTTTAAAAGTACTTGCATTAAAGTTAGAAACATGATGAAGATGCCTACTATTGCCCATATTATTTCAAGATGATTGTGGAAATACAGCATTAAGACAAATAACAATAGCAATAATAAAAAGGAGTTAGAAGAAAAAATTGGGGGAAAACAAGTCCCAAATAAACTGGCGCCTGCAGAAGTACAGAAACAATTTGAAATTTACTTGCTAGACAGAAGGCCAACATATAATAACCAAAAATAATCAAATAGAAAAATGCAATTTAAAAATAAAAGACTTTATTTTGGTACTGGGGATGGAACCCCGGGGCATTCTACTTCCGAGCGACACCCCCAGCCCTATTTTTTATTCTTTATTTTTTGAAACAGGGTCTCACTGAGTTGCAAAGGGCCTCACTAAGTAGCTGAGGCTGGCTTTGAACCTGCACAGTCCTCCTGTCTAAGCCTCCCAAATGGTGGTATTACAAGCGTGAGCCACCACGCCCAGCTTCAAAAGATATTATTTATAACAGCAAAAAAATTACAAGGAACCTAAGAATAAACATAAAAAGATAAACCTATATGGTAAGCATTATAGAAAATTACTTATACATACAAAAAACCTAAAGAAAATTGTAAAGATAAAAATCCATAAACATAGATGGAATGAGACAAAATTGTAAAGATATGAACTGTCTTTAATCTAAAATTCAGCATGGTTTCTATTAAAACTAATTTCAAGGAGAGCATGGTGGCACATGCTTGTAATCCCAGTACTTGGGAGGCTGAGACAGGAGGATCGCAGGTTCACAGCCAGCCTCAGCTATTTAGTGAGGCCCTCTACAACTTAGTGAGACCCTGTTTCAAAATAAAAAATATAAAATAGGGCTAGGGGTGTAGCTTGGAGGTAGAATGCCCCTGGGTTCAATCCCTAGTACTACAAAAACAAAACAAAAAAAACCTTTAATTTCACAGAATAGTTGATTCTAAGTCTTTTATGAAAGAATAATGGCCAAGAAGAGACACGGTTGAAAGCACTACTGGAAGGAGATAAAACAGTATGACTACAGATAACAGTAAGTTGGTATACCTAGTACAAGTCTAGTACAACAGAGGAGCAAATTCCATAACCTAGGTGTTCTAGTTCTAGGTATATTCCCTGGAGTAGCACTTTTTTAATCGGATGGTCTCAATTCATCAAGGATTTGGAAAGTCAAACTAGTAGGTTCTTGTCAACAATATTCAAAGTAATATAAAATAGAATAGCCAGACCCTTAGAGAAACCGGGCCCAGTAAGACGCTGGGTTCTGGGCAGGGGTCTCGCGCAGCACACACCAGCCGGGGCCCGGGTCCCGACCCGGGCCCCGGGCCGAACTGCGCGTAGCACGCCAGACCCCTAGAGAAACCGGGCCCAGCAAGACGCTGGGTTCTGGGCAGGGATCGCGCGCGGGGCACGCCAGATGGGGCCCGGGTCGCGGGACTCTGGGCCCCGGGCCGAACTGCGAGTAGCACGCCAGACCCCTGGAGAAACTGGGCCCAGTAAGACGCTGGGTTCTGGGCGGGGGTCTTGTGCGGCGCACACCAGCCAGGGCCCGGGTCGCGGGACCCTGGGCCCCGGGCGGAACTGCGAGTAGCACGCCAGACCCCTGGAAAAACCGGGCCCAGAACAGAAAAAGATAAAGAAAAATATTGGAGAGGTGGTAAGAAAGCCGTTATGGATGCCAGGACACTGGAGATGCAGACAAAACTTATCTAAATGCACTGGAACTTATGGAAAAATTCACCGTGAAAGAGGACTGCTATTTCTCTATATTGTTAAGAATCTCAGACATCACCTGTAAGGAGAGAGTTTAGCGGAGACCAAGGAGAAATGCGGTGTTGAAAGAGTTCTCCACGATGGTGGTGGAGACTTGTATTCAGGAGAAGCAGAAACCGGATCCTACCAACTTTATATTTTTGGAGAAATTACACCAAATGTCGAATGCTACCATCACGCATGCTTAGGAACACTGAACAACATTCAGAGTGGAAAAAGAGCCTGGAAAGGATTTGAAACGGTGGAGGCAGTGGCAATGCCAGTGGCCAATACTCAGGGGAGGCAGAGATCTGATATATTACACCTGGAACCTTTGAAATAATAACCACAGAGACAGTGATCGGAACCTGCTGAGGGGTTAGGCGGGCGCCGGGGCCAGTGGCCGACATCGGAGCTTGCTGTGAGGCAAGGCCACTACTGAGGCCTCCGTGGCCGGGATTGGAACCTGCCGAGGGGTTAGACCGATGCTGGGGCCAGCGAGGCCAGCATTGGGGCCTGCCATGAGGCAAGGCTTGTGCTGGGGCCTCCGAGGTCGGGTCCGGAACCTGCTGAGGGGTTAGGCCGGTGCTGGGGCCAGCGAGGCCGGCATCAGAGCCTGCCGTGAGGTATGACCAGTGCTGGGGCCTCCAAGGCCGGGATCGGAGCCTGCCGAGGGGTTAAGCCGGTGCTGGGGACAGTGAGGCCAGCATCGGAACCTGCCGTGAGGCAAGGCCGGTGCTGGGGCCTCCAAGGCTGGGATAAGAGCCTGCCGAGGGGTTATGCCAGTGCTGGGGACAGCGTGGCTGGCATCGGAGCCTGGGGTGAGGCAAGGCCGGTGGCTGGGGCCTCCGAGGCCAGGATAAGAGCCTTCCGAGGGGTTAGGCCGGTGCTGGGGCCAGCGAGGCTGGCATCGGAGCCTGCCGTGAGGCAAGGCCGGTACTGGGGCCTCCTAGGCCGGGATCGGAGCCTGCCTTGAGGCAAGGCCGGTACTGGGGCCTCCGAGGCCAGGATAAGAGCCTGCCAAAGGATTAGGCCAGTGCTGGGGCCAGCAAGGCTGGCATTGGAGCCTGCCGTGAGGCAAGGCCGGTGCTGGGGCCTCCGAGGCCGGGATTGGAGCCTGCCTTGAGGCAAGGCCGGTACTGGGGCCTCCGAGGCCAGGATAAGAGCCTGTCGAGGGGTTAGGCCGGTGCTGGGGCCAGCGAGGCCGGCATCGGAGCCTGCCATGAGGCATGACCAGTGCTGGGGCCTCCAAGGCCGGGATCGGAGCCTGCCGAGGGGTTAGGCCGGTGTTGGGGCCAGCGAGGCCGGCATCGGAGCCTGCCTTGAGGCAAGGCCGGTACTGGGGCCTCCGAGGCCAGGATAAGAGCCTGCTGAGGGGTTAGGCCGGTGCTGGGGCCAGCGAGGCTGGCATCGAAGCCTGCTGTGAGGCAGGGCCGATGCTGGGGCCTCCGCGGTCAAGATAAGAGCCTTCCGAGGGGTTAGGCCGGAGCTGGGGCCAGTGAGGCTGGCATCGTAGCCTGCCGTGAGGCATGGCCGGTGCTGGGGCCTCCGATGCCAGGATAAGAGCCTGCCGAGGGGTTAGGCTGGTGCTGGGGCCAGGGAGGCCGGCATTGGAGCCTGCCGTAAGGCAAGGCCGGTGCTGGGGCCTCCAAGGCTGGGATCGGAGCCTGCCTTGAGGCAAGGCCATTACTGGGGCATCTGAGGCTGGGATAAGAGCCTGCCGAGGGGTTAGGCTGGTGCTGAGGCCAGCGAGGCCGGCATCGGAGCCTGCCGTGAGGCATGGCCGGTGCTGGGGCCTCCGAGGCCAGGATCGGAGCCTGCCGAGGGGTTAGGCTGGTGCTGGAGCCAGCGAGGCCGGCATCGGAGCCTGCATTGAGGCAAGGCCGGTACTGGGGCCTCCGAGGCCAGGATAAGAGCCTGCCCAGGGGTTAGGCCGGCGCTGGGGCCAGCGAGGCCGGCATCGGAGCCTGCCTTGAGGCAAGGCCGATACTGGGGCCTCCGAGGCCAGGATAAGAGCCTGCTGAGGGGTTAGGCCGGTGCTGGGGCCAGTGAGGCCGGCATCGCAGCCTGCCGTGAGGCATGGGCGGTGCTGGGGCCTCCGAGGCCAGGATCGGAGCCTGCTGAGGGGTTAGGCCGGTGCTGGGGCCAGCGAGGCCGGCACCGGAGCCTGCCATGAGGCAAGGCCAGTACTGGGGCCTCCGAGGCCGGGATTGGAGCCTGCCGAGGGGTGAGGCCAATGCTGGGGCCAGCGAGGCCGGCATTGGAGCCTGCTGTGAGGCAAGGCCGGTGCTGAGGCCTCCGAGGACGGGATTGAGGCCTGCCTTGAGGCAAGGCCGGTAATGGGGCCTCCAAGGCCAGGATAAGAGCCTGCCGAGGGATTAGGCCGGTGCTGGGGCCAGCGAGGCCTGCATTGGAGCCTGCCGTGAGGCATGGCCTGTACTGGGACCTCCGAGGCCGGGATAAGAGCCTGCCGAGTGGTTAGGCCGGTGCTGGGGCCAGCGAGGCCGGCATCGGAGACTGCCGTGAGGCAAGGCCAGTACTGGGGCCTCCGAGGCCAGGATAACAACCTGCCGAAGGGCTAGACCGGTGCTCGGGCCAGCGAGGCCGGCATCGGAGCATGCAGTGAGGCGAGGCCAGCATTGGAGCCTGCAGTGAGACATGGCCAGTGCTGGGGCCTCCTAGGGCGGGAACGGAACCTGCTGAGGGGTTAGGCCGGTGCTGGGGCCAACGAGGCCAGCATTGGAGCCTGCCGTGAGGCTAGGCCGGTGCTGGGGCCTCTGAGGCCGTGATTGGAATCCTGCCAAGGGGTTAGGCCGGTGCAGGGGCCAATGGCCAGCATCGGAGCCTGGCGTGAGGCAAGTTCACTCCTGCGGCCTCCAAGGCTGGGACCAAAGCCAGCTTAGGGGTTAGACCAGTGCAGGGGCCAGCGAGACCAGAACTGGGGCCTCCCATGAGGCAAGGCCGCTGCTTGAGCCAGCGAGGTCTGGATCAGTCCACTGAGTAGCCAGGCCACTACTGGGACCATCAAGAGTGGGATCGGTACTTGCAACGCAGTATGCACAGAGAAATATCGCAGAAAATATAAATCAGATGCTTCTCTTAATCAGCAATAACTAGGAGGAAAAGGGCAACAGGAAGAGGTTGAGCTATAGAAAGGGCCCTATAGTGAAGCAACTAATGTGACCAATCAGAGGGTATGTAATACTGGAGGACGGAGCCTCTTTAAAACACAGGAGGTACATAAACAAATGTATCAAAGTAAATCACCAAAGAAGCGTGGGATGGAGGGAGGGGGAGGGAATGGGATGGGGGCTGGAGGAGGGCTAACTGGATGATGTGTGCTTGTATATCCTCTCAAGTCTTGTACTCCAATGTGATTGATATATGACTACAATGCACCAATTTAAAAAATAAATAAAAAAAGAATAAAAATAAATAAATAAAATAAAATAGAATAAACACATGTTAATGCTCAACATCATTTAATAAAATTATACTAAGGTATAGAAATATGTAAGTATATATACTTACTGAATTGTTATATAAATTATTTATATTATGAAGTTTTAAGGAAGCTGCTCTAGAAACTCACACATGCGAAAGGATCTTCACTCTAGACACAACAATTTATAATAGCAATATTGGAAGCCTAAATTTTATTATTAAATGATCAATAAATTGGAATATATTCATACTATGGAATATTGTGCAGCTATTGAATAAACTAGACTAAAAGTGGTTAAGTGGAACATGGATAAGTGTTAAAAATCTGATGCCAAGTAAGGAAAAATGTTGGAGAAGAATGCATATAGTTCACTGTCATTTCTGTTAGTGACAAAATTCACAAAGTATTATTTATACATACCATAAACCACATAATATTAGAAATGATAGACATCAGGTTCAGGTTGTTACTTGATGGGAGGAATAAAAAGGGGACATCAACTATATTTGCAATATTTTGTTTTTCAAAATTTCTCACACCAACCTGTGGCAATGACTTATCTCCATCAGCATGCATCTTTAATTTCATTAATGCAACCTTTGCAGCTGTTTCACTATTTTTTGCACCTTTCCGTCGTTTACTTGCTATCACTCCTGTCTTGGAATCTAAGAAATAAGTATAAGCATGTAAACATAAAAGAACTTTTATATTACTTTTTTCAGAGTTTTATTATAAAGCGCTTATTAATAATGACCCTGAAACATACACAAACATACACAACAGAGAGATATATAGACCACATTCATTTTCTAGGCACTGTATTTATGACTAATGGAAAAATATTATTGTGGTTGATCTAACAATCTCCACACCAAAAAATTCATTGGTTTGTACTTTTTCCAACTTAAGCCTACTTAATGAAAAGTAGCCACTAAAGCTTCTACAAAAAACTTTAGAATCTGGTTATGAAATTTTTAAATAAAGGCACTATTCTCAATACAGAATTAAAATTCTGCTCAATTAACACAATGGTAGAGATATTAATAAGTCACAGATACATTTTTTTCTTGGTACCACAAGCATTCACAGCACAACTGAATAGGTTTACTAGAGCTTACTCTTAGGAAATAGCAATCTACTATGGCAACCTCATGAATATCATGTCTAGGCAGTGCAGCAAAGAGAACATCTGGTAGGATATTTCTAAACAATTTCCAGATTCTCATTGTTCAGGGAGGATTGTGAGAAATACTATCATGAGAATTTTCTCAAAATGCAAGTTATTGCCATTGAGTTTTAATGATAACATCTATAACTGGTAAGTAGATATGAAAGACAGGAGCTCTAGAACTAAGAGAATATACAGCAATAGGAAAGTAATAAAACAGGGTTTGTAGATACCTACCAATAATGTCTTTAACAAGTTTCTGAGTGTTAGCCATTCGAGGCTTTGGGATTTCCAGTTTTTCACACTCATGATCTGACTGATGGCGATGTCTATGAGCAACAGAAGAGTGATTGTAGTTCATGTATTTGAATGCAACTTACACAGATACACAAAACATGAATGGTCTCGGTGATCACCTTAGGCAAAAATTCTTCTCACAGTAAGGACATATAACTGCCACAAGCTCTCTTTCAGCACAGTCCTTGAATGAGCATGGGTAAGATTTATGGTTATCTGTCTTGAGCCTGTCACTGATTACAGTCACCTGAAAATTTATAAAATGTAAAATGGCATTATTTTTCATATTTGAAACATACATACATATATATCTATTTTGGAAGGCAGTATTAATATCATTTTTGCTTAACTTATTACATCAAATCATATACTTTCACATAAAAATATAAGCAGTGTTTATATAAGAAATGATTAGTGTGCCGATTGTTCTATATTTTCATACTGTGGAATATTTATCTTCTAAATCAAGTTAAAATGACCACTCTGTTACTTTCTCCAACTTTAATCTCCTACTTGTAACAGTCCCTCACAAAGATATCCCCATAACAACACACAAAGATAATCATCTCATCAGTCCTCAAATGGCAAGTCATAACTACTTTCTATAACACTTTTAGGGAACTAAACACTTTATAATTATTATTTATACCACTTTTAGGGAACTAAACACTTTACAATTACATATTTATCCATAAGGCAATGGGATAAAGATGGTTTTATAATCATATGTCATTCTGTATGCTATATTTCATACTCTAGTGCTAATAAATATCTTATCAGAGGAAGACATGATATCCATATCAGACTATTGAGCATTAAGTAGGTAATTTCTAGATCTGAATAAGTTAGGAAAATAACTGCTTGAAAAATACAGCTAGAGAAAATTCCTTTATATTAATGATATTTACTTCTGGTTGAAATTTATTTAAGTATCCTTCCAAATTTGTTGCAATGCCTGAATGGTTAATTTTTATTCCAGTATTTAATTAATGAGATCTAATCATTTGTGAGACAATCATAGAAATGAAATATCATAGCAAAAAAGCAAAGGACAGATTTGTTATCTGTATAAGAAACATCAATAAATTTTACTATATGATGCTAAATGAATATCTCCTTCCAATTAGTCATATGTAATACTAACTTGTAGGTAATTCTTATTTTCTCCATAATAAAATTTAAACTTTAAAGGCTCCAGGTTGTGTGTGTGTGTGTTTTGCTGGGGATCAAACTTGGGGCCTCACACATGCTAGGTAGGGACTCTACCAATGAGCTACACATTCCTTGAATGTTTAGCTTTTGATTGAAGCTTGTTTAAGTTCAATTTTCTATGACTGAGAGAACAGATGTGAAAATATTGTTTACTAGAATACTACTACATTTTTAGTATTTCTAATCCCTAGTATATACTACCTTACCAAACTCATATTCTCATTCTATTTGACCTTATCTGAGGCTTTACCCTACTCTGCCATTTACTCCCTCTCTTCCCTCCTCATCTAACCTTCACCGTTGAATACAATACAATTTGCCCTGGGATATACAAGCTGACACCTAGAGACTGAGAGAAATCTATCAAAAGCAACAGATACAAACTTCTGAAATCAAGAAAAGGAGGAACAAGGGATCAATGAGCTCCCACAACCCCACAATTAAAGAACCTGAAAACACAGAATTGCAGACATCTCCAGAAGGTCAAATCAGGAATGTGACTATAGAAATAATACAGGACGTCCGAAAAAAATTTAGAGAGAGTCTGAAAGAAATAAAGGATGCAATCATTGAAGTGAAGGCATCAATTCAAACTATAAACAATCGATTAGACCACATGGAGAATAGAATCTCACTCCTAGAAAGTGATCACTCCAACAATGAACACATAGTTTATAACTTAGAAAAAATAATGCAACAGCATGAATTAGATATTGAAGAAATATAGGCCCATCTTAAAAGAGCTAACCTAAGAATAACTGGCAGAGAGGAGGGAAAAGAAGGTGAAACCAAAGGGATCAACAATCTTTTCAAAGAAGTAATAGCAGAAAAATTTCCAAACACAGAACTAGAGGTTGATACACAGGTACAGGAAACTTATAGAACTCCCTTTAGACAAGATTAGAGAAGAGGTTCTCCACACTACATAAGAGTCAAACGCACCAATGTAGAAGCCAAGGAAAGAATCTTAAAGGCAACAAAAACAAAAGACAGAGTGACATTCAGAGGCAAATCAGTTAGAATCACTCCAGACATCCCAAACCAAGTCATGAAAGCCAGAAGGGCTTGGAGTAACATATTCCAAAACCTGAAAGAAAACAACTTAACTGGGCATGATGTTGCAAGTTTGTAATCTCAGCACTTGGGAGGCTTAGACAGGAGGATCACACAGGTTCAAAGCCAGTCTCAGCTACTTAGTGAGGCCCTCTGCAACTTAGTGAGACCCTGTTTCAAAATAAATTAAAAAATAGGGCAGGGGATGTATCTCAGAGGTCGAATGCCCCTGCATTCCATCCCCACACCCACAAAAAAAAAAAAAACAAAAAAAACTTGCAGCCCAAAATTTCCTACCCAGCAAAACTATCTCTCAAATGAGATGGGGAAATAAAAATATTCCACGACAAACAGAAGGTGAAGGAATTTATGTCTTTCAAATCAGAACTAGAGAAAATACACAAAGAGATTAACTGCAAAGAATATATAATACACTCCAAAACCAGAGAAACAAGAATGTCCATCCAGCAGACAACTAAGCAAAGAACAAAGAGTCTGGGATTGTGATGCCTCCTGCCTGCTTTTTATTGCTCAGGATTGCTTTGGCTATTCTAGGTCTTTTTTTTCTCCATATAAAATTCATGACTGATTTTTCTAGGTCTATGATGAATGTCGATGGTATTTTAATAGGAATTGCATTGAATCTATAGATCACTTTTGGCAGAATGGCCATATTGATGATATTTATTCTGCCTATCCACGAGCAATGGAGATCTTTCCATCTTCCAAGGTCTTTTTCAATTTCTTTCTTTAATGTTTTATAGTTTTCATTGTAGAGATCTTTTACATCTTTGGTGAGGTTTATTCCTAGGTATTTTATTGGTTTTGAGTTTATAGTAAATGGAATTGTTTTCTTTATTGCTTTCATTGTGGATTCATTGTTGGCATAAAGAAAAGCAACTGATTTCTTTAGACTGATTTTGTATCCTGCAACTTTTTGCTGAATTGGTTAATCACCTCCAGTAGTCTTTTGGCTGAGTTCATTGGGTCTTCTAAAGGATCATGTCATCTGGCACAAAAACAGATACATAGACCAATAGAGCAGAACAGAAGACTCAGAAACAAATCCACAAACTTATAGCCAATTGATTTTTGACAAAGGGGCCAAAAACATACACTGGAAAAAAGATAGCCTGTTCAACAAATGGTGTTGGCAAAACTGGTTAACTATATGCAGAAAACCGGAAATTAATTCCACCCTGCACAAGAGTCAATTCAAGATGGATCAAAGACTTGGATATTAGACCAGAGACTTTAAGGCTCCCCGAAGAGGGCATAGGTCCAACACTATGCAACACATAGGCACAGATTAAAAACTTTCTCAATAAGACCCCAAAGGCACAAGAAACTAAAAGGCAAATCAATATATGGGTTACATGAAAATGAAGAGCTTCTGTACAGTAAAGGAAACTACAAAGAACCTCAACTGAGAGCCAACAGAATGGGAGATTTTTGCCATATACTCCTCCGATAAGAAGACTAATATCTAGAATATACAGAGAACTCAAGAAACTAAGCACTAAGAAAACAAATAACCCAATCAAAAAATGGGCAAGTGAATTAAATAGACACTTCACAAAGGAAGAAATTCAAATGGCCAATAAATGTACAAAAAGTGCTCAACATCATTAGCAATTAGAGAGATGCAAATCAAAACTACCCCAAGATTTCACCTAACTCCAACTAGAATGCTAATCATTCAAAACACACAAACAACAACAAATGCTGGTGAGAATATGGAGAAGTGGGAACTCTAAAACATTGTTGGTGGGATTGCAAATTAGTGCAACCACTTTAGAAAACAGTATGGAGGATCCTCAGAAGAATGGGAACGAACTTTCCATTTGATCCAGTAATACTACTTCTGGTATCTACCCAAAAGAAAGAAAACCAAACTACCAACCTAATGCATGTGTACCTATTCACCATTGCCAAACTATCGAACCAGCCAAGATGTCCATCAACACATGAATGGATTACAAAACAGTGGGATATGTACACAGTGGAATTTTACTTAGCCATAGAGAAAAACACAATTACACCATTTACAAGGAAATGACTAGAACTGGAGGACATTAGGCTAAGTGAGATTAGTCAATCACAAAAAATAAGAAACTGGATGCTTTCTCTAATATGCGAAAACTGGGGGAAATGGGAAACAGGAAGAACTCTAGATGAAGAAGGAGATTCTATAAAAAGCAAATAAGAGACCTAACTGAGGGGATGGGAGGGGGGAAAAGGTAAACTCTCTAAAGCATATGACGTACTTAAACATATCAACGTCAATCACTAAATCAAGCATGGGAAGGAGGGATGGGGAGAGAATCAGGTGGGAATTGGGTAAGGACAAATTGGGTGATGTGTGCATGTATGTCTCTACCATCTTTTATCCCATTAAGATGTATGACTACAACGCACCAATTTAAAAAAAAAAAAAGAAATTGGATGCTCCCCCTAATATACGGAAGCTAGGAAGAAAGTGGGTCATAGGAGAAACGCTAGACAAAGAAGGAGATAGTATAGATGAACAAATAAGGTGACCTAACTAATGGGAACTGGAGAGGGAAACTCCCTAATGTACAGGATGTACATTAACTAACATATCAAAGTCAATCAGTAAACGAAACAGAGAAGAAAGGAGGGAGAGGGAATGGGATAAGAATTGGGGAAGGGCTAAATGAGTGATGTGTGCATGTACGCCTCTACCATCTTGTACTCCATAAAGATGTATGACTACAATGCACCAATAAAAATACCTAACAAGTGAAAAAAATAAAAAAGGGAAACAATACAAATGAAGCAAAAGCCTGTACATAATTATTTTAGTCTGCCAAACTTTAATCTCCAGTAGACTGATTGGCTCTAAATCTAATCAAATTCTAAATAAAAGTACATGAATACAAGTATGTTTTATCAGATTGGAGAATAATAACATACCTCAGGACAACCATGAGACTCTCTGCTTCTGTGTTCAAGGCTTAAATATTAAAAAAAAGAGTAGTGTTTATTAAATGTGATCAAATAACACACTTAAAGATAACCACAGTCACTTGAAATATTTTAATGGTTTTTAAGCAATAAGGACCATCAGTAATAAAATGTCAAAGAGTACTCCAACTCTGAATCATTTAAAAATACATTTCACTTTTATTTATTTCTAATAAATCTTTCTAAATTAAATTCTGAAAATAATTTGTGTCTTTTTCAGTGCTCTATTTAATAGATTAAATTCTTGAAATTTAAAATCAAAAGTTTAATTTGTAAAGAAAATACATTTTCAAAATTCTTGGCTAGTTACCAGGATTTATTTATTTTTTATTTGTTTATTTTGTGGTACTGTGGATTGAACCCAGGGGCATTCTATCCCCACGCTCGCTACACCTTTACTAACATATATATATATATATATATATATATATATATATATATATATATGTATATTTCCTTATATATAAATATATAGATATAGATAATAGATATAGATATATATATGGTTATAGCCATATATATACATATATATACATATATATATATATATGGTTATAGCCGGGCATGGTGGCACATACTTGTAATCCCAGCACTTGGAAGACTAAGACAGGAGGATCGCACAGGTTCGAAGCCAGTCTCAGCTACTTAGTGTGGCTCTGAGCAACTTAGTGAGATCCTGTTTCCAAATAAAGTATAAAATAGGTCTGGGGTCTGGGAGTATAACCCGGAGATAGAAAAGCCCCTGGGTTCCACCCCCAGTACCACACACACACACACACACACACACACACACACACAGTGTCTGTCTGTCTCTCTGTCTCTCTCTCTCTGTCTCTGTGTCTCTGTCTCTGTCTCTGTCTCTGTCTCTCTCTCTCTCTCTCTTGCTGTACTGCGGATGGAATCCAGGGGTATTCGACCTCCAAACTATACCCCTAGCCCTATTTTTTATTCTTTATTTGGAAATAGGGTCTCACTGAGTTGCAAAGGGCCTTACTAAGTAGTAGCTGACACTGTCCATGAACCACAATCCTCCTGTCTTAGCCTCCCAAATGCTGAGATTACAAGTGTGTGACACCACACCAGGCTTATTTATATAATTATTTATGTATGTTGTAAACAGGGTCTCACTATGTTGTTGAGTCTCATTACTTGCTGAGGCTGTTCTTGAATATGTGATTCTCTTGTCTCAGCCTCCCATATATTGGGATTACATGCATGTACCACCATACCTGGCTAGATTTTTCCTTACATACGTGTTCAAATGGCATGTAATGCCCATTTTAAAGAATCTATAAGCCAGCCTCAGCAAGTTATTAAGACCATTTAAAAAAAAAAAAAGAATAAAAATAGGGCTGGGGATATAGTTTAGTTCAGAGGTAGAATGTCCCTGAGTTCCTTTCCCAGGAACTGGAGACACACACACACACACACACACACAGCAAAATTATGGTTGGGCTCTCTTCTTTTCTTTTTTCTTTCTTTCTTTTTCTTTTTTTTGCAGGTCTATGGAAGGAACCCAGGGGCATTCGACCTCCAAGCTACATCCCCTGCCCTATTTTTTATTCTTTATTTTGAAACCGGGTCTCACTGAGTTGCAGAGGGCCTCACTAAGTAGCTGAGGCTGTCCATGAACCGCGATCCTCCAGCCTCAGCCTCCCGAATGCTGGGATTACAAGCGTGTACCACCATGTCCGGCTTCTTTTCATTTATTAATGAAGATACAGTATTAATCATAGCTGAATTTTTTATGATATTCTAAATATTTTTCTATTATTTTCCTTGTACTTAGAATACAAATAATATGTTTACATAAAATCCAAATATATAATTCTAATTCTGTATTTTTAAATTAATTGAATGTAGGCATAAGTAATTAATGACTAGGCAGTTTTTATACATTAAATATTAAATATCAACAGATGAAGTTACAACTACTTTAAAATTATGCTTTTCAGAAATAAACTCCATACTACAAACACAAAATTACTCCTGAATCCTGTATAAAAACTTACTTACCAAAATATTCCTGAACAACCATCACATACAAATGGAAGAAAATCTAAAATTGGGGGAAAATGTTGTAGGTACTGATAAGTGTCTGATTTTACTTAGTTTTCTTAAGCAAATAGAATATTTAATTACTATACAACTTCCATAGCAGAACTTTTCTTTAAAATTAATATCCTAGTGTAGTAAGTCACAACATAATTACTGTTAATCAAAATTTATCACAATTTTGTAATAAAAAAGTAACTGAATCAGGAGAGAGGATACTTATTTTTATTATTAGTTTTTGTGGTACTGGAGGTGGAACCCAGGGGCTTTTCTACCTCAGTGGTTATACTCCCAGACCTATTTTATACTTTATTTGGAAACAGGGTCTCACTAAGTTGCTGAGAGCCTCACTAAGTAGCTGAGGCTGGCTTCGAACCCGTGCGATCCTCCTTCTCAGCCTCCCAAGCACAGGGATTACAAAGTGTGTGCCACCACGCCCAAGAAGATGATACTTATTAAATGTTCGTTAAATCAGAAGTCTTGATGGCATTTTCTTCCTCTATTCTTTTTTTGTTTGTTTGTTTCCAAGATATTCTTGGTATAATTTTGAGAACTGTATACTGCAAAAATTTTGTATTTGGGGTAGAATATCTGGATTTTAATTCTGACCCCACTGCTTACTAATCTTAGTAATGTTAAGGAGATTATTTAAAGTTAGAAACTAAACTTTTAAAAAGCATATGCAAGCCGGGTGTGGTGGCGCACGCTTGTAATCCCTGCGCTTGGGAGGCTGAGACAGGACCATCGCACAGGTTCTAAGCCAGACTCAGCTACTTAGTGAGGCTCTCAGCAACTTAGTGAGACCCTGCTATCTACCTTCTGCGATATAATTCATCTTCCTTTTTAACTTTACATGTCTTTTGTGTCACTGTCGGGGGTGAGATCAGTACCAGTGTCTTTTGGACTGTAGAAAAAGGTAAAGATAAAGTTAGGTGGGTGTCCTAAACTTCCTCTGCTTCAGAACAGATAGAAAGATGGCATCAGGCACCAAGAAATTATCCTATTCTTAACTCCTCCTTCTGGATTGTCCTGCCTTGCTTTTAATGTTTATTTGGTTATGAGGTGCTCAAAATAGCAACTGTGTACAATTTTTCAGCTTGAAAATAACATAAAGGTTTTGTAGACTATTATATACTGCAATTTCATTCTCTTGACATATATACATATATATCTATATCTATATATATATATATATATATATATATATATATATATCCATAATTTCTTAGCATGAAACTAAAGCTCAAGATCTCACTGTTTCATTAACAACATTAACAGTTTATTAGGTCCTCTTCTCAGGTAAGGGAAGAATTACTCAGAGCTTCTTAATCCACAAGCATAATTATCTAAGGGTCCCTTTTTGCAATATCACCTTTTTGTTTTGGATCAGATACATTGTAGAATAAGATCTTTCTAGGCAATTATAACTTTCTCTAAAGTGAGATGAAGCTTTAACTTCTGGGTTTCATTTGGTAAGAATGGTGTGATTGGATACATCCAGTTTTACTTGGCTATATGTTGTAATTTAACATGAGATGTTGAAAATAAAAGCTGGGCATGGTGGCACACACTTGTAATCCCAGCATTTGGTAGGCTGAGACAGGAGGATCACGATTCATGGACAGCCTCAGCTACTTAGTGAGGCCCTTTGCAACTCAGTGAGACCCTGTTTCAAAACAAAGAATACAATATAGGGCTGGGGGTGTAACTCAATGGTAAATGTCCCTGGTTTCCATCTCCAGTACCACAAAAAAAGAAAGAAAGAAAGAAAGAAAGAAAGAAAGAAAGAAAGAAAGAAAGAAGAAAGAAAGAAAGAAGAAAGAAAGAGAGAAAATGAAAAGTAGTTGATTATATCTAGTAATTAGCGGGTAGTTGCCACATTTAAGAATGGATGCTTGCATATGCTTTTTTTTTTTTTTTTTTTGGTGGTACTAGGGGTGGGACTTAGAGGCTTTCTACCTTTGGGCTATACTCCAGACCTTTTTCAATCAGAATGAATGAATGACCCGGGGGGAGTACAAAACTATCACCTATCACCTCGGGAATAGTTTGAAGATCAGGGGCCCCAGGAGAATACGACTAAAAACCTCCTCGCAGACACTCCTCTCCTCAGGAGCCAGTGAACAACAGGCTAAACACTGATCTCGCCCAACTCTCCCGTCTGACAAAAAGTCAATAAAAAGTCTGGGGAAGTGGCTGGTCCAGGTCGCGGGCCTGGCTGGCGGGGAGCGTCAGACCCAGCAGGTGCTGCGCGGGCTTCTAGGGCAAGGCGCACTCGAAAACCACAGTGAACTCTGCAAGGTGCGTGTTCGGGAACTGAGTGGCGACCGACACTTTCTTCCAAAGGCGCAGAGACCAGAGACACACCCGCCGGCCTCCCCTGACCCCGCGGCCTCCCCTCACCCGCCGCCGCCACCCGGGGCGCCAGAGCAGGGCCGGGGGCTCCCGCGGTGCGGGACGAGGCCTCGCGCATCACCTCGCTGCCGGCAGTGCTCCACCTGGCAGTGCTGCCCGATGTCCAGCTCCGCCATCTTTCAAGCGCCGCAAGGGGAGGGGCAGGATCGGAGGAGGCGGGGCCGCGCTGCGCGCGAGGCCTGCTGGGAGCGGGGAACTCCGGGGCGGGGCCGGCGTGGGGGGCGGGCCCAACTCTCGTGGGCGTGGTCAGCTCCGGAAGCTGGCGGCGGGCGAAGTCTGGGCTCTTGTGGACCTCACACACTGCGCTGCTGGTTTGGGCAAACAGCCACCAGAGTGGGGAGCAACCTTACAAGATTTTTTTTTTTTTTTTCAGTGTAACCTCAGGAACCAGTACCTGGCACGGGCTTCCAGATCGCGGTGGTGATCAAGTGAAAGAGATGGCCATTGGTTATTCGAACCTGCGCGATCCTCCGGTCTCCGCCTCCCAAACGCGGGGATTACAACCTTGCACCACCACGCCCGGCTTGGTTATTCACTTCTTGATTGATCCTACACCACCATGTCTTGATTATGTGGTTTGAAGTATATCCCTCTTACGATGGAGTTATTAGAATTTTCTCTTAAGAACTTAAAATTTCTTTTACTTTTGATAATTTTGGTAGGGGAAAATAAGTTTTGAGGTCTCCTTTGTGTACTAAGGGCATAGAGTTCCTCAGTCTATACAGCAGATTCATCTAACACAGTCACCTAAAGAGTTTATGGGGATTCTATCGAGATGTAAGGGAGTTATTATGTGCCTGGTGAGCCACTTCAAAGACTTCTAGGTGGAGTAAGAAGGGATGCCATTCCATCGACGTGACACCAGAGTGGATGAGTGACAACGACACTCATGACAGGAACTGGAAAAGTATCCAATGCTTCCTATATATAGGGAAGTCTTGTTTAATTGGGGAATCCAAAACCAATATTCATTGAGGAAAGGAGAATGGTGGGATTGGGAAACAGGAGTTATCATTTCAGACATGCTCTTGGATAAATGTATTTCAGCTCTTTGTCTCAACTGCTTATGAGAAAACTAATTCACAGAAGTTAAATGACTTTTCCAAATTAGTAGAAGAGCTAGAACTGAAACGAAGAACCTAAGACTTCTGAAATCTAAGATCAGTGGCTTATCTGGATTTTGTAAGTTTATTTTAGCTAACCAGGTCAATAGTAGGTTTTCTAGAATTTTACTGTTTGAATGTTCTAGACAGGTGATATATATATATATATATCAGTTTTATCATAAAAAATATATTTTCATTTTCTCAGTTCTTGGAGACCTCATGGAACATTAGATGGTTAGAGTAACCATAATTGCAGCTACTAGTCCTCCCATTTCTAATTAGTCTCCTTTGTCGATTTTTCCTTTAGATGCTACTTAAGCACATCCATTTCTCTATAACTTTGTCTTTGATCTGTTCATCAATTTCCATACTCACATAAGTGAAATTCCCATTACTTCAATATCAAAGACTCACATACCCATATATTCAGTTGTAAGAACTTGCTCCCAAATACAAGGCTCTTTTTCTAACAGTCCATTAGAATTAACTAACCACTTGGTGTTATTTGTCATGTAAAATTCAAGTCAGTCCAAAATGAAATTCTTTCTTATCTAACAAAAACAGCCTTCTGCAATAGAAACTTTGGGCTCAACAGTGGCCTCTATACACTTGGGTGGTTGAGGCAGGGGTAAGGCAAGATAGAGGCCCACCTGGGCAAGTTAGTGGGACCCTGTCTCAAAATAAAATATTAAAAAAGGCTGGGGATGTAGCTCAGTGGTAGAGCAAGCACCCTTGGGTTTTGGAAAAAGAAAAAAGAAACCTTGAACTCGTTCTCGACCTCTCCTTTCTTATTCCTCTTTTTGAAACAGCCTTTATATGCTGTCAGTTCTTCCTTAGAAATATCTCTTGAATCTGAACTCTCCAATTTCTCTGCTTGTTTCTCCACCCAAACAATAAAATAAACTCGCCAAGCGTGGTGGTGCATGCTTATAATCCCAGTATGTGGGAGACAGGAGGGTTGCAGGTTCACGGCCAGCCTTAGCTACTTAGTGAGGCCCTCTGCTACTTAGTGAGACCTGTTTCCAAATAAAGAGTAATAAATAAGGCTGGGGTGTAGCTTGGAGGTAGATTGCCCCTGGGTTCAACCTCCAGTTCCGCCAAAAATAAAAAAGGAAGCTCATTTCCTTGTCTAATTTCTTCTTTTAGTTCCCCATCATACACAAAATTTTAAGTGTACCTAGCAAGCTTTGCACAGTCTAGCCCTAATCCTCTACAGCCTAGCAATACTACTTTCTCATAGACACTCTATTCTTCAACTATTCCTGAATATATCTCCTGGATTGTAATGAGTGTGCTTTTGTGTGTGTGTGTGGGGGGGGATTTGTGATACTAGGGATTGAACCCAGGGACATTCTACTTTCAAGATACATCCCCAGCCCTTTTTTATTTTTTGTTTTGAGCTAGGGTCTTGCTAGGTTTCTGAAGCTGGTCTTGAACCTATGCTCCTCTTGTTCAAGCCTCCCAAATCCTGGGATCACAGACATGCACCACTATGCCTGGAGAGAAGAGTATACCTTCTTTTCTCTAGAATGTTATCTATATCAAGACTTCCTTAACTTTCTTGGAAATAAAAATCAGGTGGACTGCCTGTGAGTAAATACTCTTCTGGTTTAGAGTGTTTGGAATGGTCCTGAGAAGCTGAATTTTTAACAAGTGCCCTCAAGTTTATTCTTATCATCAAGTATGTTTAGGAAACACTTTTCTCTCATGCCACCCTCAGTATATAACTTTGTTGTCCTGTCATCTGGAAATGACTTCAGAAGACGCAGGCAAAATTTAGTCCCAGGCATCTGCACTAGTGGTGCTTACTATTTACTTTTCTTATTAGCACTAACCAGGTTGATTATGTACATGAGCCCCATCCCAAACTGTTTTCCAGTGGTGGGCCTAAAAAGAAAAACCAGGAGAGCAGTTACTCTGCAATGCAGAAGTTCAAGTACCGTGGAGGAGAGAAAGAGGAGGGGCAGGAAGGCACCCATGGACCAGAGGTGGGGACTTCTGTACTGAGCCAATGCCTCATTTGAGACCCAGGTTGTAGTTACACTGATGTTCTCTGAACAACTCTTTGTTAACCTGTTTGCATCCATGCACTTTTCTGAAGACTTGTTATATTTTGCAATAAACATGTTTCTTTAAAAATAATATGCTAGAGAATGGGAAATTATTCTAATGAAAGTTTCATGTTTAGATAAGGCAATAGGGAATTCTGTGTGAGTTCACTTGATGATATTAAAATCAAGGATATTAAAATTCTGAGGTACTGAGGTCTTTTTATTTTTTAGCTGCTCAAAATAGGAGGAAATAATGCTGGTTTTAATTTTCTGGCAATACACAAAAGATGTGATGAAGAATATAAACAGTATATAAAATAAGGATTGCCTAATAACATTTATTTATTTATTTTTGGTGGTACTGGGGTTCCTGGAAACCTTTCTACCTCTGGACTACACTCCCAGACCTATATTTTTTATATTTTTATTTGGAAACAGGATCTCTTAAGCCAGTGAGGCTGGCTTCGAACCAGCGCAATCCTCCTATCTCTGCCTACCAAGCACAGGGATTACAAGTATGCGCCACGATGCCTGGCTAACATTTAATTTTTAAAGTAAATGTAGAATATGCCATTCTGTTGTCACCCATTTATAAAGCATGTGATGTTTTATTTTTAAAATTTCATATTATAGCTGGGTGTAGTGGAGCACGCTTATAATCCCAGCATTCGGGAGGCTGAGACAGGAAGATTGCAGTTCAAGGACAGCCTCAGCTACTTAGTGAGACTCTTTGCAATTCAGTGAAATCCTTTTTCTTTTTTCTTTTTTTTAAATTTTTTATTGGTGCACTGTATTCATACATCATAGTGGGATACAAACTTTTGTAGACATACATGCACACATCGCCCAGTCAGCCCCCACCCGATCCCCACCCCATTCTCTCCCCATCCCTCCTTCCCATGCTTGGCTTAGTGGTTGACATCTAGTATTATAGCAATTTATCCAAAATTAACAATGATAATCTCACATAACAGTTTCATTTGTCTGATACCAAGCTTTTGATGACTTAAAGATAACATTTCAATATTTCTTTTTGCTTTCTTTCTTACCAGAGAATATTTTTTTCTATTTTTTTAGGTGAAACTATCATATATTTATATATTTATTTTTCAGAAAAAAAATCTATCCTAATATGGAATATGGATTCTAGATACCCAAAACGATTATGAAAAAGAACAAAGCTAGAAGATATATATTTTCTGATTTCAAACCATATAAAGCTACAATAATTGAAACAGTGTAGTACTGTTCTAAAGGCAGATATATAAACCATTGGAGTTAAATATAAGCCTAGAGCTAAATTCTTCCCTATATTGTCAAGTTATTTTTGACAAGGTTTCCATGAACATTTGGTGGTGGAAATAATAATCTTTTAACTAAATATTGTTGAAAAATAATAATTACATGGAAAAGAATAAAATTGGACCCTTACCTAATCCCATATACAAGTATTAACTCAAAATAGATAAAAGACCTAAATATAAATCTTAAGACTATAAACTTTTAGAAGAAAATCTGGGTCATAAAACCTCACAACATTGAAATTGGCAGTGATTTCTTGGATATGATTTCAATGGCACAGGCAAAAGAAGAGTATACAAACTCCCTAAAAAATAAAAAAAATATTGTATATCCAAAGACAATGTAAACAGAGTTAAAAGTTACTAATAGAATTGGATAAAATATTTCCAAATGCTATATCTGAAGGTATATTAATATTCCAACTAGAAATCCTAAAAATTAACAACAATAAAGGCAAACAATACAATTTAGAAATAGGTAAAAGACTAACATAAATAATGAATCTCCACAGATAACCAATCTTAGTTGTCTGTTGGATGGAAAATCTTGTTTCTCTGGTTCTGGTGTGTGTTACCTATTTCTTCTTTGTAGTTAATCTCTTTGAGTATTTTCTCTAGTGCTGGTTTTGAAGACATAAATTCCTTCAGTTTCTGTTTGTCATGGAAGCTTCTTATTTCTCCATCTAATCTGATAGAAAGTTTTGCTGGGTAGGAAATTTTTGGCTGGAAGTTGTTTTCTTTCAGAGTTTGGAATATGTTACTCCAAGCCCTTCTGGCTCTCATGACTTGGTTTGGGAGGTTTGGAGTGATTCTAATTGGTTTGCCTCTGAATGTCACTTGGCCCTTTGTTTTTGTTGCCTTTAAGATTCTCTGCTTGGCTTCCACATTGGTCATTTTGACAATTATGTGGCATGGGGATCCTCTCCTCCGATCCTGTCTAAAGGGAGTTCTATAAGTTTCCTGGACCTGTGTATCGACCTCTTGCTCTATGTTGGGAAAATTTTCTGCTATTACTTCCTTGAAGAGATTGTTGATCCCTTTGGTTTCACTTTCTTTTCCCTCCTCTATTCCAATTATTCTTAGGTTAGCTCTCTTAAAATGGGCCCATATTTCTTCAATGTCAGATTCCTGCTGTTGGATATTTTTTTCTAGATTAGAAACTATGTGTTCATTTTTGAAATGATCATCTTCTAAGAGCGAGATTCTGTTCTCCATGTGGTCTAATCGGTTGTTTGTGCTTTGAATTGAGGCCTTTACTTCATTGATTATATCCTTTATCTCTTTTTGGCTCTCTCTGAGTTCTTTTTGAAGCACCTCTATTATTTCTACAGTTATTTTCCTGATTTCTAGATTTCTTCTAGAAATCTCTGATTTTCTGTTTTATCGGATTCTGATGTTGTGGGGTTGTGGGCATTCATTGCTCCAGTGTTATTCCTCTTTCCCATGATTTTGGAAGTTTGTGCCTTCTCTGGGTTCTTCCCTTGGGTCACTATGACTTCACTTAAGGTGCTCTGGGTCTCGAGTCTGTAGTATCTCAGACCCCACTACTCCTTTACTGGGTTGTATCACAGAGTCTCCGACCCAGAGAGTCGATAGAGGCTGCTTTAAACTATGGGGGGTGCCAGGTTGCACGTTCTCCTATGGTGTGATATCTCTGCCACCGCCACTCTCCCACTGGGTCAAGTCCCAGGGAGTACAGTACTGGGATTTCTCCTCTGTGGCCCGCAATTTGACTCACTGTTCTTGAGTACGCAGCTGTAGCTGTACTGGACTCGGTTGATTCGCTGCTGCTGCCGCTGGTGGCAATATGGCGCCGCTGCTACGCCCTCGGCCATGAGGCTGGCTTATTTCTTCTTGGTTTTGAGTTCCACTCTGAGTCCCTGCATTGTTTGCTGAGCTCAGCCACTGGGAGCTTTAGATGTTCCCTGCGCTGAAAAAATCCCCCCTGGCTGTTCCACAGCGGCTCACCTCGGCTTGCTGTAGCCGTCTGGTGAACTCACCGCTGCCGCCGGCAGTATGGCGATGCTGCCGCGTCCTCGGGCGTGAGGCCGGTGTATCTCCTCTGTGGCTCTGAGTCTGTTCTCAGTCCGCTTTCTCTCTGGAGCCTGGTGATTTTTTTGTTTCTCTGGTGATGGTGTTTTCTGTCTATGAAAGGCACTGATTTTGTGGTAATGGAGATTGGTTATTAGCGGGGCTCTTAAGCCCCGCTTTTCTCCTTTTTCAAAATAAAGAATAAGTGCAAGGCCCTGGGGTCCCGGGCGGAGGTCAGGCAGGGCACGCCGGATCCCCGGAAGGGCTGGGGCCCGGGTCGCAGGACTTTGGGCCCCAAGTGGGATCCCGTGGAGCACGCCAGACCCCCGGAAAAACTTGTCGCAAGACCCTGGGTCCCGGGCGGGGGTCATGTGGGGCATGCCGGACCCCCTGAGAAACCAGGGGCTGGTCACAGGACCCTGGGCCCCAGGCGGGATCGTGTGGAGCATGCCAGACCCCCCAGAGAAACCAGGGCCAGGTTGCAATGTCCTGGGCCCCAGGAGGGGGTCAGGCGGGGCACGCTGGATCCCTGGAAGGGCCGGGGCCTGGGTCACAGGACTCTGGGCCCCAGGAGGGTGTGGAGCATGCTGGATCCCCTTAGAAACTGGGCCCGGGCCACAGTGCTACTGAGTGCCTGATCCCACAACCTCCTCAAACCACAATACTGTTTTCTGTTATTAAAAAAAAAAAAGAAAAAGAAAAGAAAAAAAGAAAAGAAAAGGAAAAGAAAAAGTAAAATATCAAAATATCGAAGAGGGGTCAAGAAGGCCGTGACAGATTCAGGATACTGGAGATGCAGACAAAACTTATCCAAATGAACTGGAACTTTTGGAAAAATTCTCCGCGAAGGATGACTGCTTCTTCTCTACAGTCTTAAGAATCCTGGACTTCACCTGTAAAGAGAGAGTTTAGCGGAGACCTAGGAGGAAGGCGGTGATTGAAGCGGTCTCCGCGATGGTGGTGGAGACTTGTATTCAGGAGAGGCAGAAATCTGATCCTGCCAACCTTATTTTTTGGAGAAATTACACCAAACATCGAATGCTACCGTCGCGCATTCAGAGTGGAAAAAGAGTTTGGGAAAGATTTGAAATGGTGGAGGCAGCAGCAATGGCAATGGCCAGTACTCAGGGGAGGCAGAGATCTGATGCATTACACCTGGAACTTTTGAAGTAATAACCCTAGAGACAGAATGCTACCACCACGCACCCTCGGGAACGTGGGACAACCTGCTGGGAGAAGAGGGTGCTTGGATTGGAGTCTGCTGAGGGGTGAGGCCAGCGACAGGGACAGCAAAGCTGGGATTGGAGCCTGCCATGAGGTAAGGCTGCTGCTGGGACCTCCGAGGCCATGATTGGAGCCTGCCAAGGGGTTAGGCTGGTGCCAGGGTCAGCAGCCGGCATTGGAGCCTTCCGAGAGGCAAGGCTGGTGCTGGGGCCTCTGAGGCCTGGATTGGAGCTGCCGAGGGGTTAGGCCGGTGCCAGGGCCAGCGGCCGGCATTGGAGCCTGCCATGAGGCAAGGCAAATACTGAGGCCTCCGAGGCCAGGATCAGAGCCTGCCAAGGGGTTAGGCCGGTGCTGGGACCAGCGAGGCCGGGATTGGAGCCTGCCGTGAGGCAAGGCTGGTGCTGGGGCCTCTGAAGCCTGGATTGGAGCCTGCTGAGGGGTTATGCCGGTGCCAGGGCCAGCGAGTCCGGGATTGGAGCCTGCCGTGAGGCAAGGCCACTACTGAGGACTCTGAGGCCTGGATTGGAGCCTGCCGAGGGGTAAGGCCGGTGCTGCGGCCAGTGAGGCCGGGATCGGAGCCTACCGTGAGGCATGGCTGCTACTAAGGCCTCTGAGGCCAGGATTGGAGCCTGCCAAGGGGTAAGGCTTGTGCCGGGGTGAGCGAGGCCGGGATTGGAGGCTACCACGAGGCACGGCCACTACTAAGGCCTCTGAGGCCGAAATTGGAACCTGCCATGAGGCAAGGCCGGTGCTGGGGCCTCTGAGGCCAGAATCGGAGCCTGCCGAGGGGTTAGGCCAGTGCCGGGGCCAGAGAGTCCAGGAGCTGAGCCTGCCGTGAGACAAGGCTGGTGCTGGGGCCTCCGAGGCCGCGATTTCAGCCTGTCAAGGGGTAGGTCAGTGCCGGGGCCAGCGGCCAGCACCAGAGCCTGCCTAGAGGCAAGGCCAGTGCTGGGGCCTCTGAGGCTGGGATCGGAGCCTGCAGAGGGATAGGCCGGTGATGGGGTCAGTGGCTGGCATCGGAGCCTGCCTTGAGGCAAGGACACTACTGGGGCCTCTGAGGCCGGGATTGGAGCCAGCCGAGGGGTTAGGCCGGTGCCAGGGTCAGCGAGGCTGGGACAGAGCCTGCCTTGAGGCAAGGCAGGTGCTGAGGCCACCGAGGCAGGGATCGGAGCCAGCCGAGGGGTTAGGCCGGTGTGGAGGCCAGTGAGGCCAGAATCAGGGCCTCCCATGAGGCAAGGCCGCTGCCTGAGCCAGCGAGGTCTGGATCAGTCCACCGGGTAGTCAGGCCACTACTGGGGCTGTCAAGAGTGGGATTGGTACTTGTAACACGGCATGCACAGAGAAATATTGCAGAAAATAAAAACCAGATGCTTCCCCTAATCAGCAATAACTAGGAGGAAAGGGGTAACAGGAAGAGGTCGAGGTATAGACAGGGCTCTATAGTGAAGCAATTAAGGTGACTAATCAGAGGGTATGGGATAGGGGAGGATGGAGCCTCTTTAAAACTCAGGAGGTACATAAACAAATGTATCAAAGTTAATCACCAAACAAGCATGGGATTGAGGGAGGAGGAGGGAATGGGATGGGGAGTGGATGAGGGCTAATTGGATGATGTGTGCTTGTATATCCTCTCAAGTCTTGTATTCCAATGTGATGTATGATTATAATGCACAAATAAAAAGTATATAAATAAAAAATAAAATAAAGAATAAAAAATTGGGCTGGGGGTGTAGCTCAGAGGTAGAATGTCCCTAGCTTCCATCTCCAGTACTGCAAAAAAAAAAAAAAAAAAGGAATAAAAATAGGCTGGGGGTGTAGCTCAGAGGTGGAATGCCCCTGGGTTCCATCCCCAGTACCACACACACACACACACACACACACACACACACACACACACACACACATCCCATATTATAGCTGGGCATGGTGGCATATGCTTGTAACCCCAGTACTTGGGAGGCTGAGACAGGAAAGTAGCAGATTTGCGGCCAGCCTCAGCTACTTAGTGAGATCCTCTGCAACTTAGTGATACCCTGTTTCAAAATAAAGAATAAAACATAGGGATGGGGGTGTAGCTCAGTGGTAGAATGCCCCTGGGTTCAATTCCCAATACTGCAAAAAATAATCCCATATTGTATGCAATTAATTATTACCATATATTGTATTATTAAATATAGACTTAAAATACCTCCTTTTTGCAAAATTTTTGCTCAATATAGTATTAATAAGTGTGGGTAAAATAGAAAATATCAGTTGTTAATGTTATTATCTTTAATGCAATTTTTTTTACAATTTATTATGATTCAACAGGTGTAGTAGTTTGAATTACTGTTCAATAAATATTCACTCTTCCTTTCCCTGTGAGGGCAAGATGTGCTTTATCACCTCATAAATGTTGGGTTTGGTCCTATGACTTGCTTTGGCCTACAGAATGTTGGCGGATCTGACCCAGATAGAGTCCTAAAATGTACATGTGTGATGTGCCCTGGTCCTTGTACTCTAGTGCTCCAGGAGAGGAACGTGAGTCATACAGCTGCTGTCTCTCACTTTGGGCCCCAGAATTAGCACGTGTGGAACAGACCTGAAACCAACTCATAACCTTAAAGTGAGCTCAGTCAGCTTACAGCCAAACCTTTTATAGGCCAGATGAATCCCAATGAAACTGTAGGTCTGTAAGCATGAGTATAAAGCTTATTGTTAAGTCCTGGAGTTTTGGGACTTTTGTTATACAACATGGTCATGGCTACAGCTGAATAATATACTCTCAATAAATAAAAAAAATAAGAGATATTACCTAACTCAGAACACAAAATTATTCCTGCTCTCTGAATATCAGTTTATTTTGCCTATCATGTCCAAGATAAACTCTTATTATATTATTTTTGTTTGTTGTTTTGTTTTGGTACTGGAGATTAAAGCCAGAAGCATTCTACCTCAAAGCTATACCCTAGTTCAATGTTATTTCTTATTTGGAAATAGGGTCACACTAGGTTGCTGAGAGCCTCGCTAATTTGCTGAAGCTGGCTATGAATCTGTGATCCTCCTGTCTTGGCCTCCCAAGTATTGGGATTACAAGCATGCACAATCACGCTCAGCTGCAACTCTTAAGATGTATGTATTTATTTTGACCAAATTGGAGATTGAACCCAGGAAATATCTACCACTGAATTATATCCTCAGAGACAGAGTCTTATGAACTTGCTAAGGCCAGAGGCAGGCCTCGAATTTGCCATTCTACTGTCTCAGCCTCCTGAGTGGCTGGGATTACAGGCATCTACCACTATGCCTAGCTCAAGATCAACTCTTAAACATTTTGGGATCAAACTTGAGCAATGCTAATAGCTTAAACGCTTTGATTATTTGCTAGGTGCCAGGCAGTTAAATGAGTTATTTCATTTCATTTCCAAAATAATACTTTAAAATAGATTCTATTATCATCCACATTTTATATATTGGTTTACAAAAAAGGCTTTAACTCTTCCCTCCTTCTCTCTAGCACTTAAAACTCCTCTACCTGTTCATGTTCCTTCTGGCCTCATTTGCACTTACCAGCTATTCCCCAGCCTCAGGGCCCAGTCCCTTGGTCTGGGGTGCTTCTTACTTTCCCTATATTTGCTCTGCTGTCTCCCTCATCTTTCAGTTCTCAAAAGAGGCTTCTAAGACCTACTGAAGATTGAATTGGGGTCTTTGTTATATATATTGGTTTCCTATCGTTTCTTTAAAATTTTATCACAAATGTAGGGGTTTAAACAACACAAATGTACTATCTTATAGCCATAGAGATCAGAAATTCTAAAACAAATATATTGACGAGACTACATTCCTTCAAAAGACTTTCAGAATAATCCAATTCCTTGGCTTTTCCAAAGTCTGCTTACATTACTTGCTTCTGACCTCTTCTTCCCTCTTCAAATTTGGCAAAGTGGAATCCTCAAATCTCTCTTCTCCTTTTCATACCTCCCTCAACTCTCTCTCTCTCTCTCTCTAATATTTCTCCTTCTCAGGACTTGACCCTTTTGCCTTCCTATTTTAAGGACCTTTAGAACCAGGCATGGTGGCATATACTTGTAATCCTAGTCCTTGGGAGGCTGAGACAGTAGGATCACAGGTTCAAGGACAGCCTTGATGAGTAGTGAGACTCTCCTCAACCTAGTGAGACCTTGTTTCAAAATAAAAATAAAATAGGGCTAGAGGTGTAGCTCAAAAGTAGAATCCCCCGCCGGGCATGGTGGCACACACTTGTAATCCCCGCGCTTGGGAGGCGGAGACAGGAGGATAGTGCAGGTTCGAAGCCAGCCACACTGGCTTAAGAGACCCTGTTTCCAGAAATAAAAAAGTATAAAATAGGTCTGGGAGTGTAGCCCGGAGGTAGAATTAGAAGGGCTTCTAGGAACCCCAGTACCATAAAAAAAAAAAGTAGAATGTCCTGGATTCTATTCACAATACCAAAAAGAAAAAAAGACCCTTACAATTTACAATTTTAATAAATCCATTGGAATATTTCAGGAAAATCTCCCATCTCATGAACCTTAATCTGATCAGTGCTGTGAAGTATTTTTTGTCATATAAAGTAACAATCACAGGTTTTAGAATTAGAAAGTAGATAATTTTGGAGGCCATTGCTTTAATTGCATCAATTGACATTCTTGATTTTCTCATCTTTTTGTACATTTCTTCATAACATTCGTCACAATTTCCAAGTTCATGTTTTCATGATGATTGGTGAGAATCTGTCTCCTCGTTGTCACTTGAGGACAAAGACTATGTTTTATTCATTCAATCTACAGCTCTCTGTCCAGTGTTGTACACATGGTAAGACTGCAAAACATATTCATCCACTGGATGAATGAATGATCAAGTCAAAATTGACATATGCTGCCCTGAAGCTGTTATGATCCTAGTCAGGATTAATAAAAATACAATTTTCGTAACAAGAAACATGAGCATAGTAGCTTGCTTTACCTGCTTGCCTGGTTGAAGGCACCAGGAATAATTTTCTTGGGTCTCAGTACATATTTTCAGTGTGAAATAAGCAACTGGGGGCTTACTGAAAGGAAGGCTACAGGATGGTGAAGGAACTAAAAACAATTTAAAACTCCGTGTCTGCAAAGTTTACAGCTTAATCAGCAGAGATGAAAAAGGTGTGATGCAGAGAAAAACCTGTCATCATACTCCACCCCATCATTATCACGGCCATGGATTTTTGTGTGTGTCTGTGTGTGTGCGTGTGTGCGTGCCCATGCACTTGCACATCTGTGCATACAGGCTGCCTGTGTGTGTTTTGAAACTAACTTCCTTTCTTCTTTGCCTTCTTCTCTCCCATCTGTTTTTTTTCTTTTTCTTTTTTTTATTATTATTAATTTTTTTGTGGTACTGAGGTTCCTGGAAACCCTTCTACCTCCAGGTTACACTCCCAGACCTATTTTTATACTTTTTTATTTGAAAACAGGGTCTCTTAAGCCAGTGCTGCTGGCTTTGAACCTGTGCCATCCTCCTGTGTCTGCCTCCCAAGCGTGGGGATTACAGGCGTGCATCACCACGCCGGGCTCGTTCTTTTTCTTATACTGGGGATTGAACCCAGGGACATTTTACCTCTGAGTTATACCTCCAGCTCTTTTTAATATATATACATTTTGAAATAGGGTCTCACTAAGTTTTTGAGAATCTCACTATATTGCTGAGGCTATCCTCAAAGCTATGGTCCTCTTTTCTCAGCCTACCAAGTACTGAGATTACAGGCATGTACCATCATGACTAGCATATCTTTATTTATTTCAAGTAATGGTTTGTTCCAGCATGTAAATTTGTAAAATTTTCTTAGGTAATTATTTTTTTTTCTTTGTGAAACTAGGTATTGAATCCAGGAGCATTTACCACTAAGCTATAACCCTAGCCCTTCTTATTTTTTATTTTGAGTATATGTTTATTTGGGGTATTGTTCAGTTGCCCAGGCAGGCCTTGAACTCATGATCCTTCTGCCTTAGCCTCCCAAGAAGCTAAGATTACAGACATGGAACATCACATCCATCTGTGTGTGTGTGTGTGTGTGTGTGTGTGTGTGTGTGTGTGTGTTGTGGTGTGTTGTGTGTGTTGTGTGTGTGTGTGTGTGTGTGTGTGTGTGTGTGTAGTATTTAGGGGGGATTGAGTCTAGGAGCTATATACCTTTGAACTACACTCTCAGCACTTTTTTGTTTGTTTATTGTTTTATTTGAAAACAGGGTATTAAAGGTTTCTGAGAGTTTTGCAAAGTTGCTGAGTCTGATCTTGAACCTATGATTCTATTATCTCAGGCTCCCTAGTACTGGGATTAAAAATATTTGCCACCATGCAGAATCTTTGAATTCTTTAAGCATACATACAATTGTTTTGAAACTATGGCTTAAATTATATTTTGGGAGCCCGGGTATATGGTGGCTCACACTTGTAATCCCAGCATTTGGGAGGCTGAGACAGGAGGAATGTGATTCTCGGCCTCAGCTACTACTACGTGAGGCCCTTTGCAACTCAGTGAGATCCTATCTCAAAGAATAAAAAATAGGGCTGGTGGTGTAGCTTGAAGTTAGAATGCCCCTAGGTTCCATCCCCAGTACCAGAAAAAAAAAATGCGTACTTTGGGACCAGTTGGATATTTAAGTGTAATTAGTCTAATTTACTATAAAAATTTTTGATAATACAATAACAGCTACTATTAACTTTACTCCTTACTTAAAATTCCCACCAATTAAAAATATTTTAAAATATGAATTATTTTCAAGAGACAACATTTTTAATACAAGAGTGTTTACTTCCTATTCTAATGCTGAGTATAACACTGTCCCAAGTGTTTTCCTTTTCCCCAATTAAGATGGCCCATACATTTTGTGAGAACTTTTGCATACTGATCTCAGAGATTTAATGATTAGAACTATGGGCATCTCTTCTGTATGGTCAAAATGATGACACAGATTACTGGATCTAGGAAATAAGTTTCAAATATTTTTCTATGTTGTGTCATAATTCAGCTAGTGATGGCCCATGTTGTATTCATTCATTCATTCAATCAACAAACATTGATAGAGAGCCTGCAATGTGCCAGGCTGAATCTGGGAGTTGTAAAGACACCTGTGAACAAAACAATCTCCACTATCAGGTGGAGTATTCTGAGGGTGAAAGCATGAAAAATAAACAGAATGAAAAGTGAAAAGCAGCATAGGATAGATGGAGAGAAAAAATTGGAAAAGGGTTAAAAGCTCTATGAATGAGAGTTTCTCCTCCACTGTCTGGAGTCTCTGGTATCCCTAATACTTCCTAGTTTGAGCATATTAGAGAAAACATAAGTTCCTTCTCTTTCTGTGCTTGGCTGATCTCACTTAACATAATGCTCCCCGGGACTTTCCATCTTCTTGCAAATGACATGATTTTGTTCTTCTTTATTGCTGAATAAAATTCCATTGTGAATATTTCCCATAATTTTGCAATCCATTCATCTGTTGATGGAGACCTAGGTTGGTTCCATGTTTTGGCTATTACGAATTGTGCTGCAATAAACATGGGTATGGATATGTTACTGTAGTTCTCTTATTTCAAACCCTTTGGAAAGATACCCAGGAGTGGTATAGAGGATCAATATGGTGGATCTATTCCCAGTTTTCTAAGGAATCTCCACACTGATCTCCATAGCAGCTGAACTAGTTTGCACTCCCACCAATAGTGTAAAAGATTTCCTCTTTCCCCACATCCTTGCCAGCATTTATTGTTATTTGATTTCTTTATGCTCACCACTCTGATTGGGGTTAGATGGAATCTCAGTGTAGTTTTGATTTGCATCTCCCTGATGGCTAATGATGTTGAACATCTTTTCATGTATCTATTGGTCATTTGTATCTCCTTTCTTGTGAAGTATCTATTCAGTTCAGTTGCCCATTTCTTGATTGGGTTATTTGTTTTGCTAGTGTATAGTCATTTGAGCTCTTTGTATATTCTGGATATTAGCCCTCTATTCGAGTAGTGGTTGGTGAAGATCTTCTCCCATTTTGTAGGCTTTCTCTTTAGGTTCCTGATGATTTCCTTTGATGAGAAAAAACTTTGTAGTTTGTTGCCATCCACTTACTAATTCTTGCTTTAATTTCCTGCATTTTGGAGGTCTTGTTGAGAAAGTTACTCCCTGTACCTATATGTTGGAGTGTAGATCCTATGCCTTTCTCTAATAACTTCACAGTCTCTGGTCTAATTTCTAAGTCTTTGATCCATCTCGAGTTGATTCCTGTGCATGGTGAGAGGTAAGGATTTAGTCCCATCTTTCTACAAATGGATAGCCAGTTCTCTCAGCATCATATGTTGAAAAGGCTATCTTTTCTCCAGCGTACAAGTTTGGGCCCTTTGTCAAAGATCAGCTGACTGTAGGTGTGTGGGTTTGTTTCGGTATCTTCTATTCTATTCCACTGGTCAGTCTGCCTGTTGTTGTGCCAATACCATGCTGTTTTTACTACTATTGCTCTAAAGTATAATTTGAAGTCTGGGCTCATGATGCCTCCTGCCTGGTTTTTATTGCTGAGGATTTCTTTGGCTATTCGGGGTCTTTTCTTTCTCCATATAAAATTCACGACTGATTTTTCTACGTCTATGAAGAATGTTGTTGGTATTTTAATAGGAATTACATTGAATCTATAGATCACTTTTGGCAGAATGGGCCATTCTATTTCTAAGTTATACTTCCAGATTTTTAATTTTTTTATTTTGAAATAGGGTCTCACAAGATTGCTGAGGGTCTAAGTTGTTGAGACTGGTCTTGAACCTGTGATCCTCTTGTGTCAGCCTCCCAGATACAGGGACTAGAGGCATGTACCACCGCAGCCAGCTAGCCTGGGGTTATTAACTGAGCAAGACTGGGGAGAATTTGTGTGTTTCTCAATTAGGTACATCTCATGTGATTATACTCAGAATAATGATATTCTAGAGGCAAAGGAAGGTGTAAAAATCTGCTTTTAGCTGGCTGTACAATAACAGTGACACTCAGGTGGCGAAGCTGCATTTTTATATCCACTAAGTGGCTGGTGTGGAAAGACATTTTTCAGTCAAGTCTGGTAAACCCCAGGTTTTAAAACCTTCTTTCTGATCAGAGATGGACAAAGATATGAGAAACTTGGATAAAGACCTGCACAGGTGAAACTCGGTCATAGGCACCATGTATTTTGCTTATAAAAAGGACAGTCAAACTTTTGTTTTAAAAATGATTATTTTTTCATAATGGCTACTTTTGCACTCATTATAGTGATTGAGCTTCACATACAAAGAGTATTCGGTTCTAAGAAACAAAAAGAATTGCTGATGACAAGAATGTGTACATGCTTGTTGAGCTGCTTAATAAATAACTATTTGATGATTATTCTGCAGTATGTTTAAAGGGTAATTCTTCTTCTGTTGCTTTAGAGAGCTCATTTGGCATTCTAAAAATGGATGTAATTTCGAGGGGTGGCCAAAATGTATCAATTAGCCTGACATCTAGGTCTTTTTAACAGATCTATAAATTTCCAATTTCCTTTGCCATCTTAACCATGGTAAATCATCCTGAACAAGATCATTCTTTTGAACAACAGCCTCCTTATTAGCCAAGATCAATTGAGATTAGAAAATGAAAAATACACTAGATGCTGAGAACTCTTTATGAAGCCACATTTGTAGAATGAGTATTGAATGAAGATTAATGTGTTATTTTCAGCTTCTAAATCATTGATTTAAAAATTTATTTTCTACATCCCGCTGCTGGATTAAACACTAATATATATTTGGATGGTTTACTTGCTTACAAGTATTATCTTTTCCCCACTGAATTTATGTATTAATAGAAGGGAATGATTTTTAATTTAGATGTGTCTTGCTTTGCATACCACATGGGTTTCTGAAAGTGCTACACATTAAATTTGGTAAATTGTTTTTTCTATTGAATTGCAAATTAATGACTAGATTCTTTAACTTCTGATTGATTTTCATATGCTCTGACAATAAAATATGAGATCCATAAGCACGCAGTGTGGACCCTCTGTGAACTCTTTTAAAGCAATCTTTTTACTCTCTGCTGTCCTATCTCCAGGCCCCATATACCCTGGTCTTCCTTCAAACCCTAATAGTACAGACTCAAGATATTTGTGCATATTGCTTGTGGTTTTAATTACAGTCCCCATTTTGTTTTCCCATACAGCAACACAGGCATCCTTTTTCTAATTAACTGTCTTCTCTTAACTGGAATGCAGACTCCAAAAATGCAGGTTTTTTTGTCTTTCCATTCACTACTGAATATACACTGTGCTGGCTATCAATTTATCATTCAATCTCAGTTTAAATGTCACTTTAAAAACTTTTTTATTGCCGTGTTTTAGTTATACCACCCTTCTGTACCTTCCCAAAGAATTAATGTTAGAATGCTATAGTGATATATGCATAGCGACGTTTAAATATCACTGTTAAGGCCACTTTTCTTTGAATCCAAGAAAATATCAGGTTCCTCTATTATTTACTCTCATAGTTCCTGTTCTTTCCCCACAGAACTTATTAGAGTTTAAAATGATAAGGTCCATTATCTGTGAGGAAATTTGTTTAACTTCTGACTTGTCCCCTAGAGCTGTAAGGTCTGTTGGAACAGCAAACGTTTCTAGCCTGCGCTTTATCAGATCCCCCACCATTACTATCACAATGCCTGGCGCAGAGGGTGCTCACTAAGCATCTGCTGAATGGAAACATGGATGGGTGTAGGGTCACACAACTCCTTCTGTTCCACTTGTTCAATATTCTCCCAATGCGAAAGTGTACTAGTGAACCACACCGGATGTTTTAGTGTACTGGGTGAGTTCCTATTTAAATCTACACTTCCAGGGATTTATTCATGCTTGCAGGATTCCTTGAATTCAATGCCTTGTAAAAACCTCTTCACCCACATTATTTAATTAAACAAACAATTAATTAATTTATCATCTGGACCATCTCAGAAAAAAAAAAGAAAGTTATGTAGTGAAAAGACCATAAGGTTGTTGTTATTGCTGTTGTGGTATTGGTGATGTAACCCAAGGGCATTCTACCTCTGAGCTACATCTCCAGCGCTTTTTATTTTGAAACAGGGTCTTGCTGAATTGCTGAGAGTTTTGCTAAATTTAAGACCGGCCTTGAGCCTGCGATCCTCCTCTCTCAGCTTCCCAAGTACTGAAATTACAGGCATACACCACTTTATCTACTTAAAACCATATGTTTAAAACAGAAAACTCTTCCACGTTTACTGCCTGCGTGAATGTGTACAAGTTATCGATTGAGTGGTAGGTATTTCATCTGTCAAATAGAAATAAAACTGTTTTGTAAATTTTGTAGGGATTATTGATAATGCATGTAGCATGCTTATCACACCGGTGTTCAGAAGAGGGCAGCTGTTACTATTGTTCCTAGAAGGTAAGTTCCTAGAGCAGGCTAGACTTGCGTTCTTTGGATATAGGATGCACTCATGGGAATAGTAGCAGGGTATGTGCTTCTACTTAATTCTTAAGGGGATTGAAATCTAATCAAGAAAACAAGTCTAAACACATGTTCATAAAATTTTTGATAAATAAACATAACTCTTGTTACAAGTTTATAAAACATACCAAAGTAGTTCAAGCTATGTGTTACAAATTATAAATGCTTTAGAAGGCCAGGCAGAAAATGATGGGGGATGGCTGGCTCCAATTATTGGTAAACGGTGAGCATATATGTGTGTGTGTGTGTGTGTGTGTGTGTGTATTTATGTTATATACCAGTAAGCCTCTTATAAAAATATTCAACTTCTCTGGTAAGATTTGATGCTAGTTATAACAGCATTGGGTAAAATGGATTAGGCTGCTGTTTCTGTGTAATATGATGGCAGATGCTTGATCTTGGATGTCAAGATGAATTTACTATAGTACTAGATGCTTTAGCTGTGGTTTGCTACCAACCACAAATAGGTCTGATGATGCCGGATGATGTTATTCAAATAAGGCTGTACAAGCAGGGTACCACTCTTGTCTTTGAAAACTAGAACATCAACTGAATTCCACATGCCACTTCTTTGTGACAGTTTCAGCACAGGTTTTCCCTTGCACGGTGCAACTCATGATCACTGTATATTAATGTCTTTTCTCTTACTGAAGTTTCTGCTTACTGCTCTACTACACGGGCTGAGATAACAAGTAGGGACAAGATAGCGTTTCTTTTTTCTAGGATATTCTCTATCTTTTGTTTCTTAGGAGTAAAGACATCTGACAAAGATCCAAACACGAAGGAAACCCTATCTGAGGTTTTCAAAACACTGGCAATCACACCTAAAGCTTTTGATACCTAAGTATAGAAGTAAATGCGACCACCAACACACTTGGAAGTCCTGGCTTTAGCAAAAGAGATGGCCACTATTTTTTCCCCACTTGAAGCCATACAAAGATACCTAGATCCACCCAGGCCAAATGGCAGCCAGGCACACACCAACCTGCCAGACTATACAAATACAGAGAGCAGCCCAGTCCGACCAGCTCTACCAACTTGTGCACAGAACCTCATCACGGGGCAGGCGAACATCCTGGAAACCACACACAGTAAACCTGCAGGACACACTCTTTTAGGGGGAAATTTCTGAGTATTTTATTCACAAGAGCAGAGACCTGGATAAAGGAACACCATGAGAACACACACACACACACACACACACACACACACACACACACACTTGGAATAAAGTATTTTGCATATCCAGGTGGGCAAAGCGCACTTAACACACACACCTTTGGGCCCCTGCACAGGATCCCGGGAACCATCCATCGCTGGGAGTGTCCCCAGCGTGGGTAAAGCAGCAACTTTGAGCAGTCTTTCCACCCAGTTCAACTTTTCTCTGCTCTCCCCGGACTCCCAGAGGGCCGGTGGCGCCGGGCGGCGGCTCGGACTCAAGCCCTCCCCCAGGGCAGCCGCGCCGAGGGGCGGGGCCGAGCAGCCGGCCAGGAAATACCCAGGGGAGTGTGTCACCTGTCCCTGGCAACTTGTTGATTCCCAGGAGCGTCCGTTCGCTCGGGGGCCCTCGAGTGGACTCTCGCGTCCCTCTGTCCCCCAGGCGCGGCCCTGGGGAGCTCCGGAGACGCCCCGGGACCGCTCGCCCCGCAGCAGCACAGCAATGAGCAAGTTGGGCAAGTTCTTCAAAGGGGGAGGCTCCTCCAAGGGCCGAGCTGCTCCCAGCGCCCAGGAGGCCCTGGCCCGGCTCCGGGAGACGGAAGAGATGCTGAGCAAGAAACAAGAGTACCTGGAGAACCGAATCCAGAGGGAGCTGGCCCTGGCCAAGAAGCACGGCACGCAGAATAAGCGAGGTAGGCTGGGGTCACCCTCGGGCGCAGCCCTCACCGCCCACCTGCAGCCCTTCCCTTGGGGACAGTCAGGACAGGGACCAGGTGCCCCAGGAGGCCAGGTGTGCCCCTACAGCCTTTCTAGGAACTGTACTGGTGACCAGGGCTACCTGAGCGAGGCACTTGTAAGCCCCCGCCCCCAAGCCTCAGTAACCAAGGTGAGTAGCATTTTTATATTTAAGGGACTCAAAATTAATACAGCTGGTCGTGGTGGCACACGCTTTTAATCCCAGCAATCGGGAGGCTAAGACAGGAGGATCACGGTTGGATGACAGCCTCAGCTACTTAGGGAGGTTCTTCGTAACTCAGTGAGACCCTGTTTTAAAATAAAGAATAAAAAGTAGGGCTGGAGGTGTAGCTTGGAGGTGGAATGCCCCTGGGTTCAATCCCCAGTAACCGCAAAAAAAAAAAAAAAAAAAAAAAGAACCACGATGAAGCCATAATTAAAATTTAAAATAAAGACAGCCAGGTATGGTGGCCCACACTTGTAAATCCAGCATTCAGGAGACTGAGAGGGAGGATCATGGTTCCTTGACATTCTCTGCTACTTAGTGAGGCCCTTTGCAAGTCAGTGAGACCCTGTTTCCAAATAAAGAATAAAAAATAGGGCAGGGGGTGTAGCTCAGAGGTAGAATGCCCCTGGGTTCCATCACCAGACCCGCAAAATAAAATAAAATAAAATAAAATACAAGAAAATAAATAAAGACAGGATTGGTATGACTGATTCTTTTTCTCTTGTATCTGGAGCACAGGTTTTTCTCTATGGTGCTTTTTAAAAAAATGTCTTTTTTAATGGATTATTTTGTTTATTTTGACCTTTATAAACACTGCATAAACTACTACTTGTCTTGATTACTGAGTCTTCTCTTAAAGTTTGCTCCTGGCTCTCCTCCTCCTAGTTCAGCCCTATGTTTTTCAGGGCTGTGATGTCTGTATACCAATCACACATTGTAACTTGTATATAAATCTCCAGTGAAGCATATCCTAGCATGTTCTGGTTTATCTTACTCCTCCGTTGTTTAAAACTTTAGTTGGCTCTTGTGCAGTTAAGATCTTTAACAACACCCCAAAACAACAACAACAACAAAAAAAAAAAATCAGAGAATTAAATATTTATTTTCCTATCACTGTCTTTTAGCACGCACAAGGGACTTTGAGTCAGTAATGAGCCTTGGTGCTCCTTTCGTACCTTGCACCCTTTGTTCTCTGCCAGAGTTAATTGGTTTCCTCAGTATACTGCTCTCTCTCCAGGAACGGATCCAAATGGCACCCATGGCGTGTATAAAAAGCCAGTGAGAAGATGGAGTGATTTGCACTTAAAATACCAGGCCAGTGGCAGGCCCAGAAATAGTGGCAATACAGGACTCTGTTCATCGCCCGGCCCTGAACATGTGTGTCCTCGAGTTGGACTTCTTTAGTCACAATGAAGCCTTGGGAGGATTCAGTGCACCCTCAATGATGCGCCGTTGTTTAGTGCAGGAGAGGAACGACGTCTCATTAAAGTCCTGCCTCTTCTTCTAAACATGCACATGATACCCTCACTGCCAATGTGAAGGCCAAGTCTCTTTTTTCTCTGCTATTGCATATAACTTTTGGCCCTTTTATAGTCTGTTTTAGAGCTAAGTACTGGTTTCTATTTTTACTTTATGTCTGGAAACAATTTAGGAAGTTATTAAGTGGCAGTTTCTAAATGGAGACCGTGCCATTATGGCTTGCTAAAAAGCCACAGTTGTTGTGTTACTCCACTGTGCTTCAGTCTGTGGTGCATTCTGACATTTGCTTAATGTCTGTCAAGGCATTTTCCCTCTTTGTTATCTACTTGGATCAGTGTATATGTGCATCTACAGTGGTTGCTCAGCAAACATTAGTTTTTAAAAAATTCAAAACACTGAACATCTGCTTCAAGGAACTGGGAAACATGTAGATTTGCTTTTAGAGGATAAGATGAAAAATAATATGAGTTTTACTGATTTTTTTCAGAAATGTTCTCCAATTGGCAATACACTAAAGTGCATCATAAGCTAACATTCTAAATAAAGTAAAAATAAGTTAAAGAAAATGCTAGCCGGGCGTGGTGGCGCACGCTTGTAATCCCCACGCTTGGGAGGCTGAGACAGGAGGATCGCACAGGTTCGAAGCCAGCCTCAGCTACTTAGTGAGGCTCTCAGCAACTTAGTGGGACCCTGTTTCCAAATAAAGTATAAAAAATAGGTCTGGGAGTATAGCCCTGAGGTAGAAAGACTCTGGGTTCCACCCCAGTACCACCAAAAAAAAAAAAAAAAAAAAAATCTACTAGGTGTATGTTTAACTAACTTAACATTAGATGGTACCTGAGGCTTGATCTCAAATCAGTGATGTGCATTGGATTTATGATTTGAATGAATCTCCTGTAAGAAATGTAAGTTGTTGGCCTCAGTGGGAATTTCCTGTGTCTGTGAAACAGATTGATAAACTGTTTTGGTCTGTTTGCCAGTGTATGTTTGCTTAATAAGATATAATGTAGAATGTAGTCTGAAACTTGGTTTTATTGTAACCTGTAGCAAGGTAGTACAGGAATAGGTAATTCTCCTGGACTTAAACTTCTTTAGGGGTTACTGTCATCATTTAGAGAACTTGAGTGTGTAAACCAAATTGGCTTTGCAACAACCATGGTATCATGACCAGCCAAAGACTAATTGGTCCAATAGAGTAACAGTTGGAGCAAGATTTATAACTGAGTTAAAACTTCAGAAGACCAGAAGTTTTAAAATTTTGTTTATTCAGATTACTATAACTCCTGCTTTATAGCCAGTGGTCTTTGTGCAAAGGCAAAACATACCACTTAATTCTTTTTCTACTTCTGAGCACTACTACCTATGGCAGTTTTTAATCCTTGCTGTATATTAAATCACCTAGATGCTGGGACCCACTCCCTTACATTCTGATATGACTGCTTGGAATGGGGTTTGGTTATCAGTTTTCAAATGTGCCTTATTGTCAGGAGTCAGGATCAGAAACCCAAACCTATAGTAATATCAGTGAGGTAGAAAAGCCAGGTCTCTTCCTCTCCCACTGCTTCCTGACCTATTTCACATCTTGGCATCTGTGAGTAATAACTACACACACACACACACACACACACACACACACACACACACACAGTAATCAAGATAAACAGCATTTTTTTTTTTTTTTGGTGGTACTGGGGTTCTTGGAAGCCCTTCTACCTCTGGGCTATACTCCCAGACCTATTTTATACTTTTTATTTGAAAACAGGGTCTCTTAAGCCAGCGCTGCTGGCTTCAAACCTGCGCGATCCTCCTGTCTCCGCCTCCCAAGCGTGGAGATTACAAGTGTGTGCCACTACACCTGGTTATAAACAACATTTTTATATACACACATATATTCATTTATATACACACACACATATATTCATTTCCCATACAAATATGTGTATGGGTAGTGAATATAAATGCATATATAATATATATGCATATGCTAAGTATATATATGTATATATATATATGTGTGTGTGTGTGTGTGTGTGTGTGTATGTAATATAAATACACACACACACTTTGTTGGAATATGACCAGCAGACTTGGACTCTTGTTGCTCAGGCTGGTGGCCTCAGGGGTGCACTGAAAACCTCTGCTGCCACATTGGTTTGGCAACATACTGTTCTGATATATATATATATATATATATAACCCCTGATAGATGGTTGTAAGGATTTTGTTGAAATATAATATCCTGAGGCCATTTTTAAATAATATATAGATACAAAGTAATTTGAGGTGAAGAGTCTGCCTTTCTGAGCATGGTGATACATGCTTATAATCCTACTACTTGGGAGACAGAAATAGGAGAATGGTGGGTTCATGGCCAGCCTCACAACTTAGGCCCTCAGCAGCTTAGTGAAACCCTGTTTCAAAATAAAAAATAAAATAGATCTTGGGATGTAGCTCAGAAGTAGAATGTTCCTGAATTCAATCTCCAGTGACACTCTCTCTCTCTCTCTCTCTCTCTCTCTCTCTCTCTCTCTCTCTCACACACACACACACACACACACACACCCTGGCTTTCAGAGCAATTGGCTCGGGTTTGATTTCTAGCCCTTATGTCATAGGCAGCTGTGACCTTAAATCAGTTACTTGGCCTGTCTCATTTTCTGTTTCTTCATCTGCATGATGGCAGTGGATACAGTGAATCTTCAGAGTTGTGAGGACACATCACATTGTGTAAAGTACTTAGCATGGTTCTCTCTAAGTGTCAGCCTTTAGTGTATAACAATTGCATTTCTTTCAAAAGCTGAAATTTGCCTACTTACTGGCCCAGATTTTATCATTTGAAATAACACTGAATAGAGCCGGGCGTAATGGCGCACGCTTGTAATCCCCGCGCTTGGGAGACAGAGACAGGAGGATCGTGCAGGTTCAAAGCCAGCCGCGCGTGCTGGCTTAGGAGACCCCGTTTCCAAATAAAAATATAAAAATAGGTCTGGGAGTGTAGCCCGGAGGTAGAAGGGCTTCCAGGAACTCCAGTACCACAAAAAAAAAAAAAAAAAAAAGAAAGAAAGAAAGAAAGAAAGAAAGAAAAGAAAAGAAAAAAAGAAAAGAAAAAAATTACACGGAATAAATCCACTCTATCTCCTCTGTGAGAAGCCTTTTCACTTATTTATTTATTTATTTATTTATTTATTTATTTATTTATTTATTTTGAGGTACTGGGGATGGAACCCAGGGGCATTCTACCTTTGAGCTACACCCCCAGCCCTATTTTTTTATTCTTTATTTTGAAACAGGGTCTCAAATCTCACTGAGTTGCAAAGGGCCTCACTAAATAGCTGAGGCTGTCCTCGAACCATGATCCTCCTGTCTCAGCCTCCCAAATGCTGGGATTACAAGCGTGCGCCACCATGTCCGGCTCCCTTCACATATTTGAAGTCCCATTCTCACTCCCTGGGGCTCCTTACTGTGCTGAGGTCCACTCACCAGGATCCAGTTTAGAGTGAGGTTGCGAGATGCCCAGGGCACACGCGTGTGACCAGAGAGTGAGTGTGCCTCACCTTCTGTGCTCTGTGTGTGCCTGCCTCCCCTCTCCCTAGTCATGGCCCTGTTGCTCACCTTTTCCAGGGCTAAGCAGCAACCTCAAATATGTGGTTAGATGAAGGGCGGATCTGGGGTTATCTGCCTCAGCCTGCTAAGCACACGGGCCAACAAAAAGAAAAGGCTGAGATGGGCAGTGAGTCTGGTCCCAAGCCCTCCTCGGTATCATTCCACAGTATTCCAGGGAAGATCTAGTGTGGAAGAGGCCTTCTTCCCCCTGCAGGAGTCTGGTGACATGGGTCTCCAAGGCGGAGCGCCTCTGCTGGAATAAGCTGGCTCAATTTGAAGCCAGGCTGTGGCTTGACAAGGCTGATTAGCTTTCAGAATCCTGCTGTAGACTGGGGATATGGGCACAGCCCCACTCTATCTCAGCACTAGGGACCTCTGTGGGTTCTTGAGATTGCTTTTTATTATTCCTGTCATCGAGCTGAATTCTTCCACCTTCCAACACTGGTGACCAGGAGGAAGAAAAACACAGAGCGGGCTGGTTGAATGCTTGGTCAGTGAGGGCGAAAGCAGAGCTCAGGTACAGCGAGGCGCCAGGCTGCGGGGCCCGATGGGTGTCCCCTGGGAGATATAGCTTACCTGGTGACCTCCTTTTTGAAGAGTTTCTCAGAGGGTGGTTCTCACATCATCTGTATTAGAACCCCTTCTGGATACTGATGGAAACGTATGCTCGCAAATACCTGCCAAAGATTCTAATTTAGTAGTGTGAATGTAAGGTTCATAAACCTGAACTTTGAACAAACAGCTCAATCAATGCTTCTGATCCTCACTGCACTTGGGAGCCTGTGACTATTATTCAATGTGTTGTTCAATTGTTAGTGACTGACCTCTATTCCTTTTCTTCCTTCATCCCTTTCTATTGTTCTCCGCCTCTCTGCTGTCATTCAGATACCTAGATGAGAAATACCTGTCCACCTTCCCACTCTTTACCCCTGAAGAGACATGTGGGGACCTTCTGATGGGTTCTTATGGCTTCCTGGCCTTCTCTCTCTTTCTTTCTTTCTTTCTTTCTTTCTTTCTTTCTTTCTTTCTTTCTTTCTTTCTTTCTGCCTTTCTTTCTTTCTTTCTTCTTGCGGTACTGGGGAGGGAACCCAAGGGCATTCTACCTCCGAGCTACACCCCCAGCCCTGTTTTTTATTCTTTATTTTGAAACAGGATCTCACTGAGCTGCAGAGGGCCTCACTGAATAGTGGAGGCTGTCTACTTAGCTTCTTTAGGGACATTTCATTGGTCCATATATACTATAGCTCACACTGGTTATGGAAGGCCTCAGACTTATCCAGTGTTCAGATTACAATCAGACACCCTCATATATTATTCTTTTTTTTTTTTTTTTTGGTGGTACTGGGGTTGCTGGAAGCCCTTCTATTTCCGGGCTACACTCCCAGACATATTTTTTTAATTTTTGGAAACAAGGTCTCTTAAGCCAGCGCGGCTGGCTTTCAAACCTGCGCGATCCTCCTGTCTCCGCCTCCCAAGCGCGGGGATTACAAGCGTGCGCCACCACGCCTGGCTCATATATTATTCTTTTTGCCTTTGGTTATCTGATTACTTTGTGATTATTACCACACTCTCAATTCTAGAACCTGAAAAAAATGGATTTTGTAACTGGGGTATTAACTAATACCTAGGCAAGGTCTTTGTCCCCCATTCAAATGACCTTCTTTCATCTAGAAGATCAGATCATGGAAATGCGATCCTCCTCGCAGCCCCCTTCCCCATTCAGAAGCTTTGCCTGGGCATTCGCCCCACAGTGGAGGAGCCTAGGCATCTGCACATGCCCTGGGAATCTCATCCACTTAAGCTGTTATTTAAAAGTTCTACTGGCATACCCCTGTTTACATCGTAACAATTCACCATAGCCATATTATGGAACCAACTCAGGTGTCAGACAGCAGATGAATGGATAAAGAACATGTGGTCTAGCCTGGCGTGGTGGCGCACACTTGTAATCCCCACGCTTGGGAGGCAGAGACAGGAGGATTGCGCAGGTTCAAAGCCAGCTGTGCTGGCTTAAGAGACCCTGTTTCCAAATAAAAAGTATAAAATAGGTCTGGGAGTGTAGCTCAGAGGTGGAAGGGCTTCCAGGAACCCCAGTAAAACACACACACACACACACACACACACACACACACACACACAAGAACATGTGGTCTATACACACAATGGAGTATAACTCAGCCAAAAGAAGAGCAAAATGATGCCATATGTAGGAAAAAGGATGGAACTTGGAAAGATCATGCTAAGTGAGATCAGCCAGTCTCAGAAAGTCAAGGTTTTGTGTGCCTTCTCCCATATGTGGAAGCTAGAGAGAAAATAGGAAACACAAAGGATTTCAGATAAAAGAGAAAACTAGTAAAGTCATGGAAGGGAATGGGAGTAGAGAAAGAAGAGGAGGGGAAAGGATTGAGGAAGGAAACAGATCAAATAATGGTATGTCCATATATGAAGAGATCACTAATCACCTCACTAATGTGTGCCGTGAGAGAGGAGGAGGGAAACGGTGGGACCCAAAGGAAAACACACCAGTGCTGTGTACATATACGAATCTATGTACTTTGAGGTATAATTAAAATCTGCCAAATATTATTTAAAAAAGCAAACACACTTCTTACTTTCCCCTACCTCCCTCTCTTCTCCCATCCCCAGCAAGGATCCAATCCCTCACACCTCATTCTTTTGTGTAGGTACTGCCCTGGGCCTCAGCTCTTTTTTTTCTGTCCGTATGGCCTTCATTCCCACGTACTTTTTCAGGTGTTCACGTCACTTACTTTTTTTCTTCCTTGATTCGGAAAAAGTTAAAACTTTTAGCCAAATTTACTCCCACTCCCATCATTTAAATCGACATGTTAGGCTTGCATTTATATTTATTTCTATTAAACATCATCTTATTTTCAGTTGTCATGAAATTAAGAGTTCTTAATTCCAATTTCATCATCTTTTATTGTGCGTGTGGTACTGGGGATTGAACCCAGAGGCATTCTAACACCCAACTATACCCCCAGCCCTTCCTTATTTTTTATTTTAAAACAGGGTCTCACTAAATTGCTGAGAGTTTCACTGCATTGCCGAGGCTGGCCTCAAACCTTCACTCTTCCTGTTTTAGCCTCCCAAGGACTGGGATTACATGTGTATGCCATCATGCCTGGCTTTATTGTCTTTTTTTTTTATGAGCAGTTTCTATTAGTTGAATCAGCCAGTCAGCCTTCTTTGTTGTTGCAGAAATGTCTATTGAAATATCAAATGAAACAGAACAAAGGACAGAGCTTTATGACTTCCCACTAGAGACTTCATTCCAAGCATGACAGCAGCAGTGCTTCATTCCAGATTCAGCCAAGGCATTCACACTAGCTGGATAGATCAACACTCACGGAGTTCAGCTATGCATCTAGCTATGCCTACACCTGGCCCACAGTTCAACCCATATCATCTGGTTTCTGCAACGTTTTGTCTTCTCTCCAGTAATACCTATTTTATTTGTAAACAGGGTCTCACTAAGTTGCCGAGAGCCTCACTAAGTACCTGAGGCTGGCTTCGAACCTGTGCTATACTCCTGTCTCAGCCTCCCAAGCACGGGGATTACAAGCGTGCATTACGTCTGGCTTCCCTAGATAGCTTTTTAAAATGCCACAGTAGGAAATTCTGTTTTAAGAGATGAGAGATAAGCGGATATGGTGGTGCACGCTTGTAATTGCAGCATTTGGAGGCTGAGACGGGAGGATCCGGGTTCTTGGCCAGCCTCAGCTACTTAGTGAGAGGCCCTTGTAACTCAGTGATACCGTTTCAAAATAAGGAATAAAAAATAGGGCTGGGGCTGTAGCTTGGAGGTAGTATGCCCCTGGGTTCAATTCACAGTACCACACATACACAAATAAATAAATAAATAAATAAATAAATAAATAAATAAATAAATAAGAGATGGGGGATAAAGGTCACGACAATGCTTCTCAGAGCTTCCTGGATCCCTTTGCTGTGTGTGAGGTGAGAAGGCCAAGAGGTGGTCTATGGATTTTCTTTGAGTCTGCATCCAGAGGAACAATGCTCATGAGATTAGTTTGGCATTTTCCATCTCTGTGAATTCGTATTGGCTTCTATAATCGTCGTCTTACTTTTTAACTTCTCAGAATTAGAGCGCACAGTGTTTCTGAACTAGAATCTTCTTTCAGGCATATGCGGCATGGGTTTTGACAGTTGGCTGAGGTGTTCTGGCTACTTCTAGACGAGCAGTTGGATGTTCTGTATGGTACCTAATACGACATCTACTTTTTAAAATCTTGAATTCATTTCAAAGAGACAAAAAAAAAAAGAAACTCTGTTAAAAAATCTCGAATTCAGAGGCGTATTATAGACATTGGAGCATTCATTATTATTATTATTCATTTAAATTCTAGTGTTAGCTGGGCGTGGTGGCGCACCCTTGTAATCCCAGAATTCGGGAGGCTGAGACAGGAGATTCGCAGTTCATGGCCAGCCTCAGCTACTTAGGTCCTTTGCAACTCAGTGAGACCGTTTCAAGATAAAGAATAAAATATAGGGCCGGGGATGTAGCTTAGAGGTAGAATGCCCCTGGGTTCCAGCCCCAGTGCCACACACACACACACACACACACACACACACACACACACTCATCTTAGTGTCTAGGTAGAAGATACTACACATACTATTTTGCAGCTTATTGAATCAGCCAAAATAAAATAGTTATTCTATGTCACAGGAGTTTTACAGTTTTGAGGGACTAGAGCGGAGGAGGACTGTGAGCTTATGCACAGGTGCTCTTAGTGCTGCTGCTGTGTGCTGTGCCTCTCTGCATCTACAACTATTTATTTTAGATGATTTTCAAGATAAAAGGAAATTAAAAAAATGATACTTTAGCCAAGGAGAAGTATTTACTACTCAGCTGGTTTTTTTTTTTTTTTTTTTTTTTGGTCTGTGTGTATGTGTGTGTATAGTGCTGGGAATTTAAACCGGGGCATTCTACCTCAGAGCTACATCCCCAGCCAGATTTTTTTTATTCTTTATTTTAATTAATTAATTTTTTGGTGGCACTGGGGTTCCTGGAAACCCTTCTACCTCTGGGCTACACTCCCAGACCTATTTTATGTTTTTATTTATATTTTTTAATTTTATATATTTTATTTTATATTTTTGTCTCTTAAGCCAGCAAGGCTGGCTTTGAACCTGCGTGATCCTCCTGTCTCTGCCTCCCAAGTGCAGGGATTACAAGTGTGCGCCTCCACGACTGGCTGCTAGTCAGTTTTCATCCTTTTTTTTTTTTTTTTTTTTTTTTTTTTGGTGGTACTGGGGTTCCTGGAAATCCTTCTACCTCCGGCTACACTCCCAGACCTATTTTGTATTTTTTATTTGGAAACAGGGTCTCTTAAGCCAGTGAGGCTGGCTTTGAACCTACATGATCCTCCTGTCTCTGCCTCCCAAGCGCGGGATCACAAGCGTGCGCCACCACGCCTGGCTGCTAGTCAGTTTTAAGTTTATAATTCTTTATTTTGTAGGTCAGGCCTGGAATGCGCATAAGAGATCTATTTTGGTATTCATTTTTTGTAATATATTTAATTGCATGTGGATCTAGTTGTCCTTTTACAGAACAATATTATCACAGAAACTTAAGAGAATTAATTTTTAATCATATTTTTTATCTTCTCCCTTAGTAAACTTAACAGGTGTAGTGTTTTTAATACATATTACTGGTAATTTTAGTTTCTCCTACTTTTTCTGATTATCATTGGTAGAAGTTCTGACAAACACACAATTGGTTTAAAAGTTTGAAGAAGAAACAAAAAAAAGTGAGAGTCTAGTTCAAAGCTAGTACACATAAGCTGCCATTTCCTGAAAAAGTTATTTTCCTGTACAGAGATTGTGAGTCCTTTTCTCAAATAAGTGGTATTGATAGAGAATGGTTTGGTGGAAACACACAGGACTTATTCCAAAGCATATAAGGGCATGCTTTAAACTCCTAAACTTGTACTGGTAGCTCTTTTAACCACTGCTAAAACCCGTTCCCAGGTATTTCTAAAGTGTAGGTATTTCCTGTGAGATGTGGGATGAGCTCTTCAGGGCGGGAGATGCCCTCCCTACTGTTCGGTGCGGCCTCCATCATCTCTTTTTCAGTCTAGCAATCTACTGACTTAAAATACCAACCCGGTAATCACTGCCCGCAAAAGAAAACACACTCAAAAAAAGCAAGTCAGCAAGAATGGTGGTTTTAAAATTACAGGCAAAGCAAAAGAGATCCTTCTCTATTGAAAGTTGGCATTCATGCATTTGAAGTTGAATTCTTTATTGAAAAATTAAAATGTAGTGTCAAACACCTAGCTTACATGAAACAAAGTTTCCACATTTATTTTAGGCTTAAATAGGAATTTAGAGGAATAAAATTATGCAACCAAATATTTGACAAGCACTGGAAACATTTTATTCTGTAAATAATTCCTAGTGAATCTTTTTGGCTCTTCTCATCTGCTGTTAGCTGCTATATAGACATAATGAGTGTGTCTTATTTGCTGTATC